>NC_133819.1:122642132-122798798 GCF_047830755.1 Zonotrichia albicollis
TCTCCTCCGCTATGGAGGCTGCGCTGAGTTGCTGTGGGGTTTTGTCGGTTTTTGTTTGTTTGGGTATTTTTTTTTTTAATGAAATTCCTGTAATGAAGCCAATGTTTTTGTGAGTGAAGTAGGGCGGAACAGATCTTGCATATGGTTTGCTACGCAGAAGGATTGGAAACTGCAAGCTTCTTGTCATGACTTCGATGCAAATTTTGGAGAGTCTAGTACATTCATCTAAGTAATAATACTCAGCTTTCACTACCCAAAAATTAGACAGCTACTGCAATGAAGAATATGTCAAGAATATGTCTTTCTCAATGAAGAAATATGTCAAAAGCTTGGAAAACTTCTGAACAAGGGCAGGCAGGAGCTTTAATAAAGACATCTCATTCATTTTTGATAAATGTAGGTGACTTTTCTTTCACACATAAGCAAATTATTCCATTTCAAAATAATACTTAGGAGGCCAAAAATCTATGTATAAATAAAGCCTCTAAGATGACTCTTAAAGTTAATTTTTTGTGATCATCCATAAGGCAGTTAAATCTCTCACATTATTATAGAGCAAAGAAAGCATTAGCTAGATGAACTTTTTATTTTCACTGTAAACTACCTTACATTAAATTATTTAATTGATTAAACTAGCCACACTATAATTTCAAGCAGGTCCTAGCTCTATTTCTGTCAATATATGACAGTCAAATTCATGGGCTTATCCAATTGCATAGTGAAAAAAAAGTAATTCACCTACATTTACTCTGGATCTGCCATTTCTTCTACATTAATTCCTAGGGGACAGTTTGCTATTTATTATGAAATAATTATTCTCATGTCTCCCGCTGAAATAGCTTTTTGCTGTTGAACAACAGCAAAAAATATTAGAGCTGACTTGATATGGATCTTAATATGTTAAAAAAAATAATTCTTATTAGCTCTGTGCTGATTCAGTATTCAAGGTTGTCTCCACTGATGCTAAACGAAATACATTTGTCTCTTCCCAAACTATGAAGACTGTCTTCATCTGTGACTGAGGTTCCCCATCTTTGCCAGTTCAACAGATGCCCTCAGAATTAACCTCAGCTTTTCCCTATAAGGAATCATAGCAGGTTTCATCAGGGCTGTGTTTTTAGACAGGGCTGTGTTTTCTCTTCTCTCTCTGTGCTTAAGTTCAAGCTGATAGTCCCATTTGCAATCCATTTCCTATTGCTTGTGCATATTGCAATTTCTCTGGTCTCCAACATCACTTTTTGGTTGCAGTATTTAGTAAATACATCCTGCAGATGTTTGCAGTGTTGTACTTAGTTTTCTACTGCGCACCTAATGTGCCCCTAGTGTTTTAAGAGACTTGAGTGGTTCCTGTGCTCAGATTCACAGTGACTCAGTCCATTCCCAGGGTTCCCATTTGCCACATTACCCACGGAGTTGCCTTATACAAAACCATCTGGATACTCAGCCATAATGAAATTCTCAAACCCAAACTAAATTCTTATGCTGAAAATCTTGGTGGTAGAAACCCCTTGGCCACCCTTCCATAAAGCAATAATCAAGTCATTAAGTAAATGCAGTTAGCTCACCCCAGAATGCACGAGTGGTGTATTACATTGCTGTTATCCTAATAGCATAAATACAATAAACAATAATCTACCTGCAACAGATTGCAGGACAGATGCATTTTATTACTGTTACTTTAAACCAGAAGGATGCTTGCTAATCTCAAAGAACAAAACATCCTTTCCTACACAGGTTTATTCCCTCTGAATTTCTAGATCTTCTAAGGCAAATATTCATCTATGGAACGGGAAGATCAGCACAAAGTGGTGGAAAGGCTTTGTGAAAAAATGGAATTTGTACAGTGCTCTCAAGCAGGAAGTATATCAGCTTTATGACTGAACTCCTGAAGTGAAGGTCTGGCCAAGGCAGAAACAGTTTCTCCAGTCAGACCTACCTTAACCAGTTTTAAAATACCTTGCTTGACTACAGCTGTGCTTGGAGAAGTTTGAATTAACTTGTGGCAAAATCTGAGCTTTAACGACCTCTTATCATGCCTTCCACTTGAATTACCATGATTATGATCCTGCTGATGTTATCATCACTGGTCTGCCATGCACACTGGAACTGGCAGGCGGCAAACTCCTACCTGCCTTAAACCTCCTCAGACAGAGACTTGAAGGATGCCATGTTACAGAAACAAAGGTGGTCCCACATGTTGGCTCCCAGTCTGGGTGAGCTTGATAGGACTGCACATCCCTGGACATATGCCACTCCTTAGGTTAAGTTACCACTGAACTTCATAGAACCATGAATAAACATCTAGCAGCACTTGAGTTCACTGTCTTCATAGGAACTTGTCTGTCAAGCTTAACTGGAGACAGAGCTTTTTTACCTACTGATGAACTAGAAGATAATTCTCATATCTAAAAGTATGTTGAGTGTTTATGGAGCTAGTTATGAAATCTTTAGTGAAAACCTCCTAAATGAGTATTTCTAAACCAAGCTTCTTAAGTGAGAGTCATCACAGTGCAAAGAGACCAAAATAAAAGACCACATCCCTTAGACACTAAATAAACATAACACTGAGAGCTTAACCTTCATATATGTAGTTAATGTGAGGCTTAATGAATATCTTTGAAAGAGCAATGAAATACAGTCAAATCAAATCCTTAAAAACATTAATATAAATGCTACTCTAGGAAAAGGGGGAAAATGAAAAGTCAGAATTCTAAATAATGTCATCAAGGAAGGAGATGGAGAGCAGCAGAAAGAAGCTGTTCAGTGATAACACAGGCTGTCAGAGTTATAATCAGATGTGCTCCTGAAAGGGCAACAGTGATAGAGCTGTAAGCTGCACTAAATTTATGCTGTTCTGTTAAATTATTCCCCTGTCTTACATTCCAAAAATTAAATCTTTAGTAACTGGAAAATAATTTTTCCACCACTTAAAAAAAGGAACATTTGCAAACATATACTTCTTAGATAATTCTCAGTGTTGCAGGAGTGCTGAGATTGCTTAGATTTGGCATGCTTAACGTTTGCTATAGCTCTGTTGTGTTCTAGTTTGGAGTAAATCCAAGTAGGATTCATATCTGTTTGTCTCATTTTTATGTCCCATGACCAAGGACATATGTTAAAAAAGAGCATTAGCCAGTAAAGGACTGTAATAAAATGTCTTGCCTTTTGTTGAACTTTTTCAAATTTGGAAAAATACAGAAGTGGTCTGTTGAAACATTTGATTCAGAATAATTTTAAGTCTGTCAGACTGTTCATGATGTGATCTATGGCACACTGATACATGGCAATGCAGAATTACAGGTGTGAGCTGAGCACAGTCCCCTCTGCAAAGCAGCATGAGATAGAGCTGTGGGTCAGAAACAAGAGGTGATGCTTGTAACTGGGAAGTCCAAGGAACACAATGGAGGGAGAACATGGAGTGACCAGGGAGCAAGATGTTGTACCATGACCACCTTCTCATCCTTTGCATCACAGAAGAATATTTTAATGGCCTCTTCTCCTAAATGTCTACAGACTAATGTCCTGACTAAGCTTAAAATTCCTCATGTGGTAATAGTTATAGTTGCAAGGTGACTCAATTTGTAGTGTTGTCTTTTCTTCTCCAATGTGCCTCTCATTTGGAAAGTCCCAGATGTCAAGAACAGAATGCACACAGATTTAGACAGATGTACAAGACAGCACTCTTACTCAGCAAGACTTTCTGCCCATTCAGTTGCAAACTCAATATCACAATCTGAAGACACCTGACAGTAAAGGATGCTGCTGAAGTAAACTAATTTCTATAAACTTCTCATCAAACCTCCATAAATGTCTTTCACTGTCATGGGCTTACTCCCTCAGAAAAATGAAAGCATCCATTATGTAATCTTCTGCTCCTGCCAGTGTGGAGTCTGTGGATTGTCTGGCCAGAGCTGGGAGCTCTGTGCTACAAGCTAAGGACACTTCTATTGATGCAAGGTGACCCCCAGCCAGGGAATGACTCCGTGATTCAGAAGGCTGTACAATTGCTTTATTAAGCTATACTATATTATATTACATACTATACTAATACTATACTCTGCTATACTACTCAAGAAAAACCCGGGACACTTACCTGACAGTCAGGACCCAGCTTTGACCTAATTGGTCAATCAATCCAAACAACCATCACCAGTGGCCAATTAACAAATCCCTTTTGGTAAACAATCTCCATAACACATTCTATATGTGCCAAACAGCACATATTGGTGCAGCAAATAAAGATAAGAATTGTTTTGTTTTTCTCTCTCTGAGCTTTCTCACTGCTTTCCCCAGGCAAAATCCTGGGAGAGAGAATTATGTCTCTCTCTGTTCAAAGAGTATGTGAATACCACACACTTCAATTCAGGATCCAGCATGACCTGCAGGCTATAGCACTTGGTAGCTCCCAGGTTGATCTGAAGAACCTAGAACAACTCCAGATATCTATCTGCTCAAATTTAGACACCTCTTTCCCAAGAGCAGATGCTTCTGAGAATATATAGCTAAATACCCAAGAAAGTTGATAAAGTTCTCCAGAAGCCTTTCAAAAGCTGAACAACAGCAATTTTTTCTGAGATTTTCTAAAGGCGGAGTTAAAGATACTGCCAGGGTAGGTTTTATGTGAGGACAATATCATAAATTTCAACACAGAAAGGGAAGAATATGTGACAGTCTGATAATTTTCATTGTCTGTGGAGGTTAGAAATCTCAAAAGTATGAGACTATACTGCTATTATTAAATGGTCTAGATCCTACCCTGGGATAAAAAAAAAAAGACTAAGGAAACACTATTGCTAATACAGCCTTAGTGGATTGCAGACTGAAACCTATATTTATCAAACATACTGTACTGGCTGATCAGTAGGGCTCAATGGAAATTCCCCTCAGCAGCTATATTTTAATGTGCACCTGATGCATACTTTTTCTCTGCTGCACATAAAAATTACACTGGCTTGTCAGTTATGGCAGAAGCCTTTTCATATAGCATATAATTTCATGTATCGTATCAGTTGTTGCAGAATAGCAAGGCAAAATTTGAAGGCTATTCTATTTCACCTTTATTTTCTGCCTCAGTTGCATGCTCATTTTATGCAGAATTCCTCACACTGCTGGCAGTAATAAGCAATGAGGGGGTGCACAGGGAAAAAAAAGCCATTTTTTAGTGGCAATTTAATGCTGGGAAACAACTAAATTTTCAGGAGGTTGCTACCAGTCCTTGCACCCAAAAAGTAAAATAACAGCATCTGGCAGAGGCTGTTAAGACTGCATCATTAACTCAGGGAATGTTTTTCTATTCATTGCATCAACAGATTCAAATACCTCATATCCAGCCCATAGGAAAAAAACTCAAAATCTGTCCATTCTTTTAGAAAAAATAGTCATTGACAAGGAAATGTTTTTAAAGATTAAGAGGATCTGGATTTTATATGCATTTGTAGTACCATAGCTAAATGACATAACCTGCCAGAATATGTCATTTAACAGAGTATATTCTGAAATTCAGGTTAAAAATATTATGTCAAGAACTGTGGTCATAGATTAATGACTTGAAGTGTGCAAATTTTCCAGGCATTTCAGTCCAGAACATAGTTTAAAAATATTACATGATAAACAGGAAGTTCTGCTGGGAAAAATTCAGTCAGTGGTGGTTTCTTTACTTTTCTGTATCAGCATAAGCAGCCTAGCAGTTTGCTACAGGTCTTTCTTATAAATTCTGTGCTTCTCTTAATACAATCTGCATCTGTTCTATGAGAATTTACCAGCATAGTAATATCTGCAAAGTATTCTTTATGTAGACTCAGAATAGGGAGTTCTTCTTTTCTTCTTTTTCTCATAGCTACTCTTGTTCTTCCAAGTTTTCCCCTGGCATTTTTTTGCCTAATGAGTTGTGAAATCTAATCAATTGCAATAATTAAAACATACTGTGTGTGGAGTGATGCACTGCTTTAATTACACTACAAAGTCCCAAACAAATAAAAGCTTGAGATTCTTACATTAGAAGAAACTAAACTACTTTACTTTGCTGTAAATTTTTTTCACTAAGAACAGACTCATGCTTATAGATTATATGTATAAATCACTTAAGGTTCCAGGCTTGCTGCACTGCATATTATATTAAAAGAGCTGGGGGAGTTCAGGCTTGTGTTAGCAGTACATGAAGGAATGGCTGGAACAAACAGATGGATGCTTGTTTTCAATAAAACACCCAAAATGCATGGAGTTTTAGCAATGTCACACAGTGCAAGAGAGGGTGCTATTCACTAACTCACCTCTTTTCTAGGATCTTTTGTAGGCTGGTAGACATTTAGGCATAAAATAAATCCCTTATGACAGACTGAAATGCCAGTGGTTCCTAATTAAAATCAGTTTTATGACAGTTGGGCAGATACATTCTTACTATTATTTTTTTTTTTTAAGAACAATGCATGTCAAGTAATTTGGTCATGGCATTATGCAGCTTTTACTAATCCTGTTGTTTGCATTCTGATTCTGGTCCCAATGAGGCTCCATCAGCTTGACAGAAACTGCAAGCTCAGCTGTTCAGAACCTGTGCCTTGTTCATTTGTTCCGTAAATTCAAAAAGTATAATTATGTTATTGAGTATTTTAGAGGAGTCAAGCCTGCATTAGCTGTTTCACAGTCATTTAGGTTAAGTGGATAACCCAGTACACCTTATTCAAATTTCCAACTTTAATACAGAAATCTGATACAGGCAACTTCCGCAGTTTGAAAGGTAGATGTTGCTCTCTTATAGTGTTGTCTTTAGCCTGCCTCAGTCCTAGCTACAAATTTCATTAATCAGCGCTGCCTACATATGCACTGTTATTGCTCTCATTCTTTACTTAGATTGGCTTCTTTTGCTGATGTTGGTAGCAGAAGGTTTAAAGGAATGTATAGCCTTTCTAAATAGGATGGGTTAACCTAAGGATGTGTTCTGAATTGGCTGTACAAAGGATGAAGACAGATGCTTCATAACTCATTTGGCAGAAGAAATGAAGGGATCTTATGTCTCCAATAAAAAAGAAAGGACAGAAGCAGCACTGGTAGAGAAAAATTCAAAAATTCAAATAAATATGTTTGAATACTTTAGAATATGAAAAGTGATACCTGCATACCTGTTCTGTACTGTTAGTAGCTGAAGAAGGCCAAAGATAGTACCTAAGTACAACATTATGCCAAATACACACCACACACCATGAGCAATTTCTGTTTGTGCTTAAAGAACTGAATATCCACTTGGTAACCCATAGATTAAACAAGTTTATTGCTGTTTTTCTCAAAGCTACAGTGAGGTGACCTTTCTATCTCTAGAGCCTCTATCACCACTGTGACCAGTCTGTCTGCATACCCTCTTCACACTTGCATTCTTCTTAGCTTCATTTCATTCTTCTTGGGTGTTCCAGCAATTTTATCAGACCTAACACATCCTTGGAACATCACCAAATGGATTTAACAGTTCCATTTCTGAGAAATGAAAGTAAATGCTTTTGTGAATGAGCTTAAACTGATCTTTTAAACAGAAAATTATTTATTTTAGTATTTTTAATAAAACTCTGGATTTAATTAGGACTTCCAACCAAAATATCTTTTTTCCAAGTGTTTCAATAATTTTTATATCATTTTAACACTTTGCTTACTGTCTCAAAGTTGCTCATATTCCTTAGAGTGTAAATAAATAAACTTTCTGGTAAAGCCATGAGGTTCTTTGATATTAATATTTTTCTCATAATATTGGTTCTGAAAAAGACAATGACCAGGTATTCCAGGCAGAGTGGAAGGCTGTGAGGTGCAGAGATGTCTGAACTTTATCAAAATGTCTTTTTTCCCTCATAGGGCAATTTTTACAGAACCAGGCCTGCAGGAGACAGGTGGGGGGGAAAAGGGGGAAAAGTATTGTAGCAGTACTGATTGAGAGGGCTTTAAACTAGGTTTGAAGGGGGAAGAGAATAGGACCAGGCTGACTAGAGATGAGCCTGAGGGGAGCAAGCTGGTTGGTGCTAGGGGTGAAATGAGCAGCCCACCTGAAGTGCACATGCATGGCTGAACACAGTTTGGGGAGCAAACAGGAGGAGCTGGGAGCCATTGAGAGCAGGAGAGCTGTGGTGTAGTTGGCACCAGGGGAGCACTCACAAGAATGGAGAGTGGCAATGGATGGTTATAAGCCCTTCAGATGGAACCGATGAGGAAGGAGAGGTGGGGGGGCGGGGGTGTCTGTACATCAGGGAGTGTTTCAACTGTGTAGAGCTCAAGAACAGACGATTGGAAGTTGTCCAATGTGACACACATCTACACAAATGGTCAGAAGAAAGGTCCAGGGAACTACAAACCTCTCAGCTGACCTTGATGCTGGGGAAGGTTATGGGACAGATTATCTTAAGTGCAATCACCCACCATGAACAGGACAACCAGAGGATCAGGCTCAGCCACAATGGGTTTAGGAAAAGCAGGTCCTGTCTGACCAACCTGATCTTTTGTTATGAGCAGGAGACCTGCCTAGTGGCTGAGGGAAAAGCTGTGGATGCTGTGTACCTCCAGTAAAGCCTTTGATACTGTCTCCCACAGCATTGTCCAAAAGGGGCAGCCCACAGCTTGGACAGGTGCCCTCTTCACTGGGTTCAGGACTAGCTGGATGCTGGGTCCAGGGAGTGGTGGTGAAAGGTTCTGCATCCAGCTGGCAGGGTCTGGAGCACAGAGCAGCTCACAAGTTATGATGAGCAGGTGAGGCAGCTGGCGTTGTTCAGCCTGGATAAAAGGAGGCTCAGGAGAGAATTTATTACACTCTGCAACTGCCTGAAAGGAGGCTGTATCCATGTGGAGGAGAGCCTGTTCTCCCAGGCAACCAGTGGCAGGATGAAAAGATATTGCCTCAAGCTGTGCCAGGGGAGGTTCAGGTTGAATATCAAGAAGAATTTCTTCACTCAAAGGCTTATCAGGCATTTGAATGGCTGCCTAAGGAGTCAGTAGGTCTTGAAGCATTCAAGAAAGTGGTGTGGCACTTAGAGCTGTGGTTTAGTTGGCATGGTGGTGCTCAGTTAAACATTGGACTTGAGAGTCTTGGAGATCTTTTTTGACACTAATGTTTCTATGGTTCTGTCATTCTAAGACTCTGTGAAAGTGAGTGACAAAATATATTATAAAAACCTATCTCCTTAGACAGAAAGTAAAACTTTATTTCTTGGAAGCCTTTGTCTCCTTACACATTTTAATAATTATGAGAAACTCAGTTCACCTTCATACTACTTAGTTTTTAAAATCTTGCTGTCAACCTAATTCAGGACCATTACCTTCAATTCTTGTATCATCTGAAATTTGTCCAGACATGAGAATTCAGCAGGACTAGCTCCTGAATAGTGCTTCCTGTTTATTCTTAATTTTTTCTTCTTGACTTTTCAGCTGGTAAATGTATGCCTGTCTAGAGGCACACTAGTTCAGTGCTACATAATGCACACATAATGTGTGCATTATGTAGTACTGAATTACCATCTTACATATGGTATTCCCCAATCAATTCTCCACACTATGTACAGTTTTACATAATTACAATTAATGCATAAAATTAAAAATGTTCTGCATATTTGCAGGGACGATATATCTTTCACTTGGTGACTTATACTAATAAACATCACCTCCTATTATAATTTAAAAATGGTAAGACCAGTCATGGCCTGCTTTCTGAAATGAATTGGCTTACTGCAGGCAGTAACACAATCAGGTTTTGACCATGTCTAAGATAAGTCTAATGTTTTCTCTGTACAAAATTCAAAACAATAAAACAAAATAATGAATACATCAGAAAAAAAAAGCTTTCACCATTCTGTGTTTATTTGACGCACGTGTATTTGAAAGGATTTAATCAAACCCTGACAAGCACACTTGTATCAGTCTAACCAAAACATTTTTATTTTGTTTTACAGATTTTGGCCATTGTGTCCATTCTGTTCATCGTCCTGTCCACTATTGCTTTGTCTCTTAACACGCTGCCAGAACTTCAAGAAATGGATGAATTTGGGCAGCCAAATGACAACCCTCAGCTAGCACACGTTGAAGCTGTGTGTATTGCTTGGTTTACCATGGAGTATCTTTTGCGTTTTCTGTCCTCACCAAATAAGTGGAAGTTCTTCAAAGGCCCATTAAATGTCATTGACTTACTGGCTATCTTGCCGTACTATGTCACCATTTTCCTCACAGAGTCCAACAAAAGTGTCCTGCAGTTCCAAAACGTCAGACGTGTGGTTCAGATATTTCGAATTATGAGGATCCTAAGGATTCTTAAGCTTGCCAGACATTCAACGGGCCTTCAGTCTTTAGGCTTTACACTCAGGCGGAGTTACAATGAATTGGGCTTGTTGATATTATTTTTAGCCATGGGAATAATGATCTTTTCAAGTCTTGTATTCTTTGCTGAAAAGGATGAGGATGCTACAAAATTTACAAGTATTCCTGCGTCATTCTGGTGGGCAACAATCACTATGACTACGGTAGGATATGGTGACATTTATCCTAAGACCTTATTAGGTAAAATAGTTGGAGGACTCTGCTGTATTGCTGGAGTGCTGGTCATAGCCCTGCCTATACCAATTATTGTGAACAATTTCTCAGAGTTTTATAAGGAGCAGAAAAGACAGGAGAAGGCAATTAAGAGGAGAGAAGCACTTGAGCGAGCTAAAAGAAACGGCAGTATTGTCTCCATGAATCTGAAAGATGCCTTTGCTCGCAGTATGGAAATGATAGATGTAGCAGTAGATTCAGGAAAGCTTGGAGAACCACTCAGCCCAAAGGAGACATCTGATAATAGCCACCTGTCCCCAAGCCGGTGGAAATGGGCCAGAAGGACAATGTCTGAAACAAGCTCAAACAAATCTTATGAGAACAAGTACCAAGAAGTTAGTCAACAAGACTCCCATGAGCAATTAAATAATGCTGCAGCATCCTCCAGCCCACAGCATCTCAGTGCCCAAAAACTGGAAATGCTGTATAATGAAATTACCAAAACCCAGTCTCAGCCTAATCTTAATGCTGGTTACCAAGACCAGTCAGCAAAGCCACCCAGTTACGAAGAAGAAATAGAAATGGAGGAAGTTATAGGTCAGAGGGATCCGTTGCCAACGGGGCCTGCGGACATCGTAATGGACATGAGAAGCACATCCAGTATCGACAGTTTTGCCAGCTGTGCAACTGACTTCACGGAAACAGAGAGGTCTCCACTCTCTCTGTTTCCTGGCTCTCACTTGCAAATGAGATTTCCAGCTGATGCTGTTAACCTTGAAGAAAACCAAAGAGCAAGAAGTTCTCAGTTTATACCATTTGCAAAAGACAGAGGATTTTCTCCAACTGATGTCACCTTTGACTATAATCCAATCAACAGAGCTGGTATCAGTGATGGGAGTGGGTCCCAAACTGTTTCACATGGTCATTTTCATTTTGACACTGCCATGGAAAGCCCCAAAAGCTCCCTGAAAGGTAGCAACCCATTAAAATCTAGATCCCTTAAAGTTAATTTTAAAGACAATAGAGGTGGCGCTCCACAAACTCCGCCAAGCACCGCCAGGCCACTGCCAGTGACAGCAGGAGCAGATTTCACACAGGCCACCCCTCAGCACATCAGCACCATTCTCCTAGAAGAAAATTCCCCCCAAGGTGAACGGCCCGTACTTGGTGCTGACGCACCTGCACTTTGTCAGGGACCCGCTAAAAAATCATCCCCTCTCTTTCCCAAACAAAAAATTTTCACTTTCCCTTCAAAAGAGAGGAGGAGCTTCACTGAAATAGACACTGGAGAAGATGAAGAGTTTATGGAGTTACACGGTATGAAACAACACGAGAAAAAACAGGACATCAAGACAAATTGCTGTGGGGATAAACACAGTGATGGCAACAATTTACCAGGGGAGCCACAGGTCAGCTCTTCACCCAAAAGCATGAGCCACAACTGTACTCAAGACATTTACCGTGCTGTGGGTGAGGTAAAGCCAGACAATAATCAAGAAGGTCACAAAATGGAAAACCATTTATTTGCTCCAGAAATTCATTCAAGTCCAGGAGAAACTGGTTATTGTCCTACACGTGAAACTAGCATGTGACTAGTTACAGAAGCAATAAAAATATCTTTTCTTAAAACACAGTTAGTAATGCCTATGAACTAAAACATGGAAAGCCTCAACAAAAGTGCATAAAATGTTATTTTTGCATGGCATGAAGAGTTGTTTAGTTTAAATACTGTTTAATTTAAAAGAAAAAGACTGCTTTTGTAACAAACTGAAAAAACAGGGAAAAAATTACTCAAGAATGATGAATACAATAAAGAGAGCTTTATTAGGAGCCAGTGGTCTGCAACATCTGACATTTTTGATCCTTTCACTTATGATTGTAGACAGGTTTTGAACTCTTAAACTTTCTTTTTTCCCTCAGTTACAATGAATTTTAGAATTTGCACATGAAAGGATGAAATGTCAATGCATGCATTCATAAGGATGTGAAACAAGGTGCTTTGAGCTTGCAAAATGCATATACTTGTAAATAGTTTGGGGTTGGGGGGAAAGCTACTGTTAACAAGGATTTATGGAAAAAGCATTTCCTGGGACACAGGTACTTCCTTCACAGCGTGCTGCCTGGAGGTTTTGTACAGACTTATGTTGCAAAATTGCAACTTCTACTTAAAGCATCTCACGTATCTTGCTTTCTGTTAAAAAGCTCATGAGTATATCTGTTAATTAAGAACTACAGTATTTTAGTTTATCTGTGTTATAAATCACGATGGGTTTTTTTTTTACTTGCAGAACTTCAGTTATTGCATTTGTCAGTTTAATTAATGATCCTGTGAGGGAAAGCAAAGATTTAATGACCAGAACTTGAAGCATTCGATATTTTTATAGAAAATTGCCAACATTTCATAACTGAGAAAAAAAAAGTTCCATTTTAAAATTTAAAAATCATAGTTATTTCTGTGGCAATAAACAGTGCCAAATGGCTATTCAGATATATCCAAAAGTTTTCAACCTCATAGAATGTAACTTGGTATTAAAAAAATATTTCCCAAACTCTTAGTTTTCCTTTGATTTAACACTATTTTCTTCTACTTGATCTTCAATCTTTTACCTTTTGTTCTCCATGCAGTGCACATACTTCAGTAATGGCAATGTTGTTGAAGCTGTTAAGCTGTAAGGACATAAGAGACAAAGTTTGTAGGGGAAAGTGATACCTTTTGTTATCATAAATCATATGGCTGGAGAAGAAAAGCCTTCACTACATGTGATTTGCCTCAGGTCTTCCATACCCCAAAGCTTGTTTGTTTTTCAGTTCAATCATTTGGACTGACAGAAGATATCACTTGACTTGCCAACTTTGCCTCAACCCATCCTTCCATTGCTGCTCTGAAATGGAGTACAGGATTTCCATTCTACTTAAATAAAGGAATATGTCATTCCACTGACAACTACCTAAGCATCTTTCATTTTTCTGATTTCTCCAGTTTTGTAAAAGAAAGATGCTGAACCAAAGCCTTCATTACAAAGTACCCATCTAACCACTGTCTCGAAAAAGCTATTTTTATTTTAACCAGAATCCTTAGCTTCTTATGCTACAAAATATTTTTTAAAGCTTCTATAGTGCTTTAATTACCTAAATGGTAGAAAGTTTATTCAGTTCATGAATTCTAATCATAAGCAAATGTAAGCAGTTACACAGACATGCCCTAGAAAACGTTCCCTTTTGTTTTGTTTGGGGGTTTTTTTGTGGGGTTTTTTTTGGGGGGTTTTTTGGGTGGTTTTTTGTTTTTGTTTTGGTAAGGAAGACAGACCAATCAATGCATGGCTTGGAACAGCAGGCTTCTACTTATCCTAGGTTAGTAGGTTAATTTTTACTTGAGTCTTTTTATGTCAATTGAATATGTAACAACCAGGCACCTAATGCATTTATCGCAAAGGAATAACCATTTTTATTACAACGTGGCCCTTTGCTTAAATGGCTGGGCCAGTGCCACAGACCTCAGTCAAGTCTGGCACATAGAAAAGAGTCAAGTTTGAAGAGCCCCAAAATATTGATCCTGATGGCTGGGCCAAACAATGACCACAGCACAAGCATTTAGATGGGTTTTTTTTAAAAAAGTTTTCTATATTTTCATCAGATTTCTTATTTCTGTAACAAGATAATATTGAGGTGTCTCTTCAGTCATTTGAATACCTGAGAATATGTCTTTTTTTTTAAAACAATGTCTGGTCATTAATTCTCAAAATAAAAATTATTTTTTTGTCTTTAATTGCAGTTCATGTCAACTTGTTGCTGCATTCAGTTTTATGTATTTATATTGTATTCTGCATAACACTTTTCAATCATGTCATGTCTCACTGTCCCCAAACTTAGTTCTTTAATATTTTATAGTCATTACTCTTCTACATTTATTTTTTAGTTTCTAGATATTTTTGGTGACTAAAACTAAATGCCAGTCAATTTTTATATGCCTGAATTGTTGGTTTGTATTTTCTATGTGCAGTTTTATGAAATCACATGGGCCTGTTTGATCTGCCTTTTCATCCTAGTGAACTATTGAAGTCCAGATTGAGACCAAATGGGACCTGGTCACATGCTCTGGATCCACAGAAAATTCCCATTAATGACAATAATGTTATTCTGGCAAGACTGAGGTCTGTCATGTTTCTTCTGTGTGCTTTTTCTCCCAGGTGACCCTTACACTTTGGAAAACCCCCTAGACCTATGACACTTGATGGAAAGGGAGGAGTCCAGCCATAGGGAACCTACTGCAGGAACAGAGATTTCATTCCTAAAGCTCTCCTGAGCTAAAGCTCAAGCAAACCTGATTCCAGCCCATTACAATCACTACAAATTTCAATGGAGTAAAGTCAAGGCCTCGATTCTTGTGCAAATGATTATCCCCTGAAGCCAATGGGAGTCTGGTGGAAAAAGGGACTGACTGAAATCTAAATGAGAAAAACAATAGTCTCTTTCTCTTGATGAAAATCAACTGGAGCTTTAATTATATAAATCGGATGAAAGACCAGGCCCTTATTTGCTGCTGTATTTTAAATGTTTTCAGAGAAGCACATTTATTTTGAAAGAAATGCAATTCACTTTATTAACAGATGCTTTATTTTTTGAAATACTGGAAGCAAAATGATTAAGCTTTAGAAGTGCTTTTGGTATAATTTTGTTATCTACTTTTGTCTATGCTGAAAACTATTTCCAGAAGCACAGGTTTAGAAATGTGTTTTTTCCAGTCTTGACTGCATATAGAGGATCCACCTCTGAATACCAAACTTGTATAATTCCTGATTAAAACATCTTTCTGAGCAGTTGCAGACTGGACCTAGCTTTCTATCCAGTACAGCAGGTGTAAGAAGTGCAGGCCAGGATTCTTTCATTCATCATGGGTTGATATGCAGCAAATTATGCAAAACTACACAAGTATATTTTTCTGGTTTTCTACAACTTTGAAGCCATTTCAGACTTATTACCCATTCACCGCAGTAAGGGGAGAATGTGTCTGAGTTCTGGAGTCAGTCTCTAATGCCAGCTGTGCAGTTTCAAAACAGCTTAAGGAGTCCTAGGAAGAAGTGACTCCTTTGTGCACCTGAAAGGGGTCTGACTCCTTGCATCACTGGAAAATGAAGAATGTTCAGGGAGATAGCTTTGCAATTGATCTATTTTTTATATTTTTTACTAACTGCAGAATTGTGAATCAAAGTTTTAATTCCTTTTCAATGACGAAACCAAATGCACATATTTTAAAAAAGTTCACAGAGTAATTAGAAGAGCTTTTGAGTAATAATCACATAAATCCAAATCTGGGGGGGCCGTAGAGGGTAGGGGGAAATAATATATCGCACAAACTGCAAAGGAAGTTCCTACAGGAAAGCTGTTTACAGGGGAAATATGTCATGTAAAGAATGTAACAAGGTGTAGGAAGTTTTTGCACTACCGAATTTATATAAAATACACTTTTTTAAAGAATACACAAAAGGCCTTTTTATGCTACATTGTATAGATTATAGAAGCCTCTGTGCTAATGCAGCAATCTAAAGCACTGTGTCCTCACTTCACAATTGGTCTCAAAATTCAAACATTAGTGATGCTAGAGAGGTGATATCTGATCTAACACTAGAGCAATGGACATGAAGAGCCTTTTAGCACACTATTATGTAACCCAAAATGTGTAAAGACAATTGTATTTTTGCCTAAAACACTCATAAATCTAAATGACAATTGGCTTCCATGAGTAATTTCCTATCAGGTAATACTGGGCAATGTATTTGTATTCCTTGAAAAACAATGAATTCTTTTAAAAGTAGACCTCTTCCCCTTCATATTGACTGAGCTTCTGTTTCCTTCAAGGTTTACCTTCATTTTATTCATTAACTGCTTCAACCTTATCTCCAAACCACAGTCCAGTAAAAGCGACAGTTGTTTTTTTGACTCTCTATTGCAGATAGTCAGACTGGCAAATATGTCCAGGGTTTAACTGACTGGCTTTTTATTCAAATAATTTTTAATAACTTGGATAGAAAATATATATTTTGATCATAAAAATATATATTAGAAGCAAAATAATTCAACAAATATCCTTTTGCCTTTTTTTTTTCTAAGTAGCCAGCACAGATCAAGCAAGAAATACAAACACAACAAAGGGGGAAAGAAGGGCAGAAAACTGTAAGTAAACAAGGCATGTTTTAGTGTACTATATAAAAAGAGATGTAATAAAATACATATAAAAGAATCCTTGTTCACACTAAATGAGGTAAAAATGCCAGTAGCAAAAGATTTAATTCCACTCCTCCATCATAATTTTAACCTAGAACCAACAGGTTCAGTGATGCCATTACCCACTTGCCTGCCACATGAATATCTGATCTTTAATAATTTTTCAGAAGACTTTCCTGAAAAATAAGATATCACCTGTTGGTATCTTTATTGATCTTTGGATCTCTTCCCATTTCCTCCCCAATATCAATCTTTTCTTCTTCTTGGGACTGGTCAGAAGGCTGCCCACCCAACAAGATGACGGGAGTGTCTTGTTTGTCAGGAAAGTGTTTTGGGAGTGTGGTGCAAATGGCCAGATGCTGCATTTTAACTAAGGTACAAGAACTGAGTGTCACTTCTCCCTGTTTTCTAGTTGCAAAGTGCTCTGAATTCTCCAGTGTCCCCACAGTGTACCCATCCTTCACACAGGAGCTTTCAGCGCTTTTCCAAGAACATTCTTAAAAGCAGTTGATTGGTAAATGCTGTTAAGAGAGCCATTGGTCTAGGTGTGAATATTTGTATTTTGTCCAACCTGGTTATTTTAGAGGTGCTCAGCTTTAACTCCAGCTGAAATGCTTTCTAAAACAGATCAGTTGTTCTCTGTCAGTTTCCTTAACAAAGGAAGGTTAGGTAACTGGCAGGCAAAAATGAAAGAAAAAATTTTGTTTACATTGTGTGATGGTTTCTTGTTCAGTGATCATACACCATGGGACATCTGCAGGCGGGGTAATGTACTTGTCTTTGTATTTATTTTGTTCCAGGTTTAAACAGTATTTTTTAAATGCTGAGTTATGATATTTAGGAACCATTATCCTTTAGTAATATGGAGATTTTTTCCAAAACAGCAGTGATACTTTCTAATCCTATATTAATATTGGTTGATATTTTGTTTTCTTTTATAACACCTAATGCAGATCCTGATGAATACCTCTGTGGAACAAGGAAGTAGCACACAAATATTACTGCTCTTTTTACTTGAAAGTAATTTAAAAAACATGGTATTAGCTAACATTTAATCAAAAAAAGATGATTTTCCTAGTTATACCTATCAACTAAACAGAATGGTGACCTGTCATTACCTTAGACATCGACTGTAGTCCTGTGATTCACATAAACCAATAATCTAACAGCAGTCTGTGTAATTGATTTCACTAGGGTAATTCTTTAACTCAAATAACTATTTAAATACATATTTAGCATCAGCAGGAATAATGTACACTTCTAAATCTGGAAGTCTATGGTTAAGTTTACACTGGCATCTTAGAGAAAATCAGGAGAGATCTCTTGACATGGATCTCTCAGCTAGCCTCACTTCTCATGCTTTGATTCACATAACCAAGCAATCCTGCACCATGGAAATTGGACTACTTTTAGGTGAAGTTGAACCAGAAAACTTCTTCCATGAGGGCACCAGCTATGCTGCAGGCAGGATAAAGTGTTCAGGCCCTGATACCAGATGAGAGCGAGTCCAAAATTTGTACCCCAGTAGTGTGAACTGTCAGCACAAACTGTTGTCCTCAACAAATCTCCTCCTATTGCATAACTTGCTAATGTCGACATAGATCTCTAGCATGGCTACTCTCTTCAGCCCATGTAGCTCTTTGATAAATCACTTATTCAAGTGAATTTTGCCATTTTCATCAGTGGTATTGCATAAAAAAGCAATATGTAGCCAAAGATTAAATTGTTCCCATTGCATTCCCCAAGTTAACCCACATAAAATCATTTAAGCAATAAATTCTTGATAACCTTTGGAAAGTTGTGTTTTGTAGTTTGGACCAAATTCTATATACTGCATATTTCTACAGTGAATTTGCTCTTAAGTTGGTGTTACATTTAATGAAGACAGTAGAGACAGCACTAGACTTAGTCCTAAGTCAGTGGAATGATTAAACTTATTGCAGGTAGCTTTATTTCACTTAACCCTTACTTAACCAGTAACCCTGACTTTATACTGATATGAATAAAAGCAAATTGCTGTGCATTGGTGGAGGATCAGAAGCCCAGCTTGAATATTTTGTGCTGATTTGCCATTATCTAGATATCTTCCTGTTTGGATCACCAGCTGAAATTTATTTAAATTGAGGAACTAGTAGGGTTTTGGTTGTGTGCTTTGCTGCTCTGATGTCTGGGACATACCTTGTACAGTAATGCAAGGAAAAAAACCTATTCCTTATGTTACTTCTTTTAACTCTTTCAAGGTGGAGGATGTAAGTCTTGTAGTGATATTTTTGCTCTAAGTTTTGCACAGATAGCATCTCTCTGTGAAGGTTCAGAGTACAAGACATTTATCCCTGTTCTTAAAGTCCTTAAGCAGAACGCCAGTGGGAATTCTGCCTGTATAAAAATGAAGGATGGAGCAATATATTATAGTGTTAGGCAAAGGAAACAATTTCTAACACATTACTAAATACATTAAAAAAGAAATTTAAAATACTGCTATTGGGGACAATCATGGGTACTTCTGCTAGGATGCAGAGTTCTGGATTTATATGTTTAAATTATCAGAGTTCTGCAGAGTTTTAACTGTACAACTCTTTCAAAAATCAAAGGAGCCATGCTGATCAGCTGAAACATGGAGGGATTAGTGTACAAAGAAGCTGAGCATTGAATACATAGCCTATTGCTTTAAGATCACTGTAAATATCAAATTAAATATGTACTAATTCATGTTTATATGTTATTACTGTGTTAGTTTCATAGATACAGTAGCATGACTATTATTAGTTTTATGGAGTTTAATGAACTTTACTTTGTATTCCTCTGTGAATGCTCTGAATGCTGCAAACAAAAAAAGCACAACAGTATTTTTTCAAGTTCTCTTGGGGCAATAGCAGTGTCTTCACTATTGTTCAGTTTTACAGATTTAGCAACATTTCATCATACATTGCTCTATTAATAACGTACCTTTCTTTAAAAGTACTGTCACTAGGAGATAAAAGCATATGTGATGAGTCTTGTCTAATCTCATTCATCTGCCTTTACAAAATGCCCCAGACATTTTGTGGGAGAATATGCTGCTTTTGCTTCATGCATTGTTTGTATTTGGGGGTGGGGCAGGGGAATAATAGGGCATTTTGCAATGGTAATTGCATCAAACATGCTTTTTTCATTATTATTGTATTTGTTAGAAACATTTTGATTTAGTTTCTTTCTGTAGATAAAACTTTGACAATAGCTTTATTTTTTCAACTAATCATTTGACTTCATTAGACTAATAACTTCTCACATTTAGTGGTATTCGTATCAATGTTTCCATATCAGCTGCATTTTAACTTCATAAAAAAGGAAATGTGATTATTATTTTTTGTCATACTAGATCTTGCTGATCAACTAAGTATTTCTGCACCAATCTACATATTAATATGCATGTTGTAGTCTGTACAATTGTTCAACATCAAAATATCTGTTTAATTTATGTCAAATGTCTTTAAAATAAATGCATTGTTCTCCATTTCAGTCTGATAGAATAAGCAGGATAGTAAATAAATGTGTAAATGAATCATCTGTGTCTCATTTCAGTTCTCTTCATGAAACCGCTTTACATTGAACATTGCATATAAACCAAAACAATTATCCATAGTGTCTTTAGGTGTCATTGCTCAACAAAACTATACAGGAATCTCTGACAGACAATGTGTACAGAAATAAATCACTTGGCTATGCAAATAAAGTCAGAATCCATGCTTTTTTATAAAAAAAATGAAATGTAGTGATTCTAAGCCTGTTTCTTCCCTCTCTGTTCAGAATTATACTCACACTGTCTTGGATACAAAGCCTCAAATGACTTTACAAGGGTGAGTAAATAGTATTGCCTGCAGGATGGAAAGCAGAAGCATGGAAAGATTTGGCACCCTTTTTTTGGCTAGTCAAACTTAGGTACCTCAGCCTAATATTCAGGCATAGTGGATAAACCAATCTCTTGTCCACCTTAAAACTGTAAGAGAAAAATTAGATTATAGTGGAAATTATTTTACTTTTTTAAGATGATTCATGAAAATGACAGATTTCTTTTTACAGGCAAAATTTTGCTGCAAATCCACCTATAATAGAGCAACTCTACCATTCAGAAAAGTAGGACTATAATGCCCTCACCCTCAAATTAGAAAGCTGTTTTTAATGACAACATCTGAACAGTGCTGCAATGAAGGAAAAATGGACGTCCAAATCCATCCCTTTGATGAGAGCATAGAGACACTTTATTTTCACAGCCTCACTGTGCTACACATCTCTTAATACACCATTCACTGTACTGCAGAACCTCTACCATCTCAGCTTTTAATCTAAGGGTTCCCTCTATGAATGTGCAGCACTGTACATAAATCTAAATTTGTTCCATCTTTCTATTCTACCTTGAACACATTCCCAACTTCCTTTTTCCTTTAAAAAAAACAAACCACACCTTTCTTATTGCTTGTCTAAATCTCTTCTTCTTGGCATTCATGTGAGTAATTGCATTTTAAGGAAAGGATTTCAGGGGTTATATATTATTCAATAACCAAGCAGCCCACACACCTAATCATGGTACCCAGGAGTTTTTGAAAAACTGCAGTTCTGCATGAACATTCCAGCTTCCACATGGTTCCATCCTGCACCAAGACCTGGGCCTCTTCAGATTTTGGTTGTGCAGAAAGGAGATTAAATCACATAGAAGAAAAAAAAAGTGGGAGCATTTTCTAAAAAGCAGATTCAAAGCACCAAGATACACCAATGTAGTTCCTAGCTCAACATCTCTTCAATCATACCATGAGCTTAGAAAATATTTCTCTTCTAAACATTTCATCTTTTCCCATCTTTTCCTCTCCATCTATTTTTTTTTTGTGGAGCACATTTCAAAAAAAAAAAAAGTCAAGAACCCCAGCCTCTCATCCCAGACCCAAAGCAGCCCAAGAAAGGAACTGACTCGATGCTAGTAGGAAAATAAAATATAGAAAATCTCCACTATTTTATTGATGCAATTAGACCTATTGCTGGACACAAATCCAGCTAGAAAGCAGGAGAACTATTTTATGATAACCTGCAAGTGTGATATGTGGCTGGGATTAGGTCCTAAAGAAAGATGTATTCTTAGCAGACCAGGAATAGAGCAGGTCAGTGGAGATAATACTGACAAAATACTGAGAAAGCTTTAGGTTAGCCAGAAAGTATCCCACCATAATCTATTCATAGGGAAAAAAAATCCCTAGCATTTCTAGATATAAGTACTAGGAAAGTAAGCAACCTAAATATTCAGGTTATCAGGTTAAACCTTAATTTACTGAAAAAGCTTAAACCATGTTTCTGCTGACTCTCTGAATGCAAATTTTCATTGAGTGAAAAATAGACACTATTAATCAGATGATGAGGAAAAACTATCTGCAGTTTTGTTAGCTAACATCAGGAAGCCCAGAGGGAACACGAGTTTACTCAAGGCTGCTACAAAATCATTTTGAGTCCTAAAAAGTATTTAATGATGTTGAATTCTGATAACCATAAAATCTTATTTATTTGCAGAAAGTAAAGACATACCATGCATATGGCATCAGAAGGCATGGTGCCATTCAATAGCGTTTTTATGTTATTATAAATAAGTTTGATTTGTTATTTCTCACCATTCATTCTCATGCATTCTACAGATTGTCATCTTTCCCCCACTGGAAATCAGCACAGTGACAATTTATTATGAATCACTGCTAAATTACAATTTAGGTATTCCTACTGCAAAACATTCAGGTTGAGTTCTGTTGTCATTCACTGGTATTGAAACTACTAATGAAACTATTGCTTTCCTTTGCAAAGGAAATCTTTTCTTTTATTATTTCTTCTCTTATGTTGCAGTTTTCAAATGGCAATTTGCCATTATTCTTCAAAATATCTTCCCACAACAGTTTGTTTCTACTAGACAGCAAGAGGCGAGCTGTCAGCTGTCAAGTATCAGTACATTATTCATATCCATGCTATGAAAGCTAAAAAAGCTTCTTCAGATATTTTTGCAATTTAGTGGAGTCCTTATGGAAGAGAGCTTTGAGTGAACTTTAGTCCAGTTAGAATCTGGACAATCCACAGTTAAAAGAGCCACTATGAATGCTCCAACTGCTAGAAGTATTTCTATTAAACACTGAGGCATTTAATGATCAAAACCACCGATCCATAAAAGTAGAACTTATTTCCTCAGCCACTCAAAAAACTGCCTTTATTTACCGCTTTTTCCCTCTTAATCTCTTACTGGTTTTGATCTAATAATTTCATTTTAATATATACAGAGGCTGGCATAATTGGACCATTCTTAGAAAGGAACTAAGTTTTCAGTTTTTCAGTCCTTTAGCAGGATGGTAACAGAAACATCTTATACCTGTGACTCATCTTCCAGTGGCAAGTCTGCTGACCACTTGAGCACTTTCACATGTACATATATAGATATATACACACACACACACACACACACACACACACACATAAAACACCCACACATGCACAGAGCACATATGGAATGTGGCACTGTCTTAGCACCATGGTCTGCAAACCAAAACCCTACAATACTTTGCATTTGTGCTACGATATAGCCACAATTTAGAGATTTCTTACCAAGTTCACCAAGGCACAGCAGAAAGATCTCATAGTTCTCACAACTCTAATTCATACTCAAAACAACTCACATATCCAGGACATCATTTTCCATTCACACAGAAGAATTGAAGTGTTAACCTGCACATCACTGGGATTGTTACAAGGCTTATATACCGGGCAGTAAATTAAAGCATACATAGACTGGAATAATTTCATTCTAGTATGAACACTAAGCATCTCCAAAATTTCATGTTCTAGTATGAACAGTTACATCTCCAAAAGAAGTGTCTTTTAGCAGCAACAATACAACCACTGGTTTATTATCAGCCACTCCTGCTTGCCTGACCACCCTTTTCATCAGAAACACATAAGCAAGTCCTGCTTAATAACTTCAAGCAGGTTTCACATGTTTAGCTTGCAATATGGGAGAAAAGCTCCAAATTTTCTATTAAATATTACAAAACTAAATCAAAAGCTACTCACATTTCTTGGGGAGGAAAAAATAGGATTCTCAGTAATCAAAAGAAATAGATCTTAGTACACACAGGAAGAAAATCAATTTTATAGTGTTAAAAATATAACAGAAAAGAGTAGTTACTGTTTATCATGTCTGAATCTCATTCTCATCCACATAAAATGAATAAAGAAGAAACAGATTTAAACAGGCACCACTGCATAAATATTCCACTACCTCTGCTTTCTGTGAGTACAGTTTCACTTCAGTGTTTCTCCCCAGTTAAAAATGAAAATGATTTCTGTATAATCAGCATATTTTTTTTCCCTTGGAATTTCTAGTCATGTCTTCTGCAGAATTAAAACTCAGGGACTGTCAGCAATGTATCCAGAGCTCAGAATGAATAAAATTGTAATTCCAGGAGTGTACTGATGTTGCAAATTAATTTGACATTCATTGTGATGAGTGATCAAGGCAAACTACTTTGCTGTTGTGCATGTGTTCAGAGGTATTGTCTGTCACAATAGCTATTTACACAGCATAAGAAATCTAATGAAATCTACCAACCTCCCATTTTTAAACAACAGTAAATTATTTCCTCTTCATGTGGAAGCGTGGGTTGAAAAGAGCTACAGATTTAGTTTCACCCATTCAAATGAATCTCAGAATTTCTGGTATTCATTACAATTGATTTCTCTGACACTTCTATAGATATACAATAAAGTGTGTCTCTCTTTAATATTTTCACATTTAACGTTTCAGTATTTAACATTGTTCCAAGTTCATCCTCTTTCTTCCAGGTTGCTAAACACATTCACTGCTCAGCTAATCAGTAGAGCCAGAGAATCATGTTTCCAAGACCTTATTTTCACAGTAGGAACAGTTGCAAAGCTGTTAGTTCCTACTGTCTGGCATATTTAGAAAAATGAACAAACACATAAATAAATTATTACTTCTAAACAAGCAAAGTTTCTGAGAGGCCCCTAATGATCATTTCATAGAAATACAGTTGCCTAAGCTGCAATTGTGTATCTCAGGTATAACTCCACAGAAAATGGTGCCAAATGTCAGTCATTACTCAGTATACCAGAGATGCCAGCATTTGGCCAGTAACTTAGGGGCTCTTTCAATGTGTTTTTATGAGAAAATCTTCATTTACATAAAAGATAATCTGTAAACATAATTTAAATTGATTAAAGCATGTAAACACTATGGATTTGTACAATTTACTTAAATGCATTGATCAGAGGGCTGGAGCACCTCTCCTATGAAGAAAGGCTGGGATAATGGGGGTTTTTTAGCCTGGGGAGGAGAAGGCACAAAGGACCTTATAGAAGACACGCAGTACCTAAAGGTGTCTACCAGAGACCTGGAGAGGGACTTTTCCCAAGGGCATATAGTGATAGGACAACAGGGAACAGTGGTAAGCTAAAGAAGAGCAGGCTTAGATTAGACATTAGGAAGAAATTCTTTGAGTGTCATGAGGCACTGGAATAGGTTGCCCAGAGAAGCTGTGGACTTTTCATCCCTGGAATTGTTCAAGACCAAGGTGGATGGGGTCTTGAGCAACCTGGCTTGGTTGATGGTGCAGCTACACACAACAGGGGGTTACAACTAGATGTTCTTTAAGGTCCCTTCCAATCCAAGCATTCTATGATCCTAGACAAGGAGAATTCCATGTAATTTCATCAGGAGTTTTGCATAGGGGCTGTTGGAGCATGTCCCTGGTTAAAACAAGAGACATCGAGTAAAGACAAAATATGAGAAATAAATGCTTCTGGTAGCAAGCAAGGTGGACCACAGCCAGTGCTACACAGCATTCCAACTTACCTTTCCCCTTTCTAGGGGGAGTCCCAGACACTAGGGCAACACAATGGTTTTACATTCAGTGATGTGAATGTGCCAATGAACATGGCTGGTGGTATTGTAGCAACTACATTGTCTTTAACTCAAGTCTCATGTAGTTCTTCAGCTGGGACAGAATAAAACACCTATCAGTTCCTTTTCCACGTATGAATTAGTCTCAGCAAAGGGCAGGAGACCCTGCTGAGTTCATAACATAGAATACTGTAATACATTTGTCTCTAAAACTGCATTACACTAACTGAGAATAATGCAGCCTTTATTCTTTCATACATGTATTAGCTTAATGAGCCATTAAAATGTCTAATATTTAAAGCATACAAAAAGATCTATAGTTTAAGCTTTAGAAGTCATACAAATATCCTACAAGTGCCAATAGTACTGTCAACAGGAGAAATTTAGCCTTTCATTTATTTTTAAATTGCCCTTTCATTTTATTCCATAAAATGCATTTATTGACAAGAAGGCAGTTGAAATCTTTAATACTGAATCAAGAAATCTAAGTCAGAAAGAGTAAAATGGGAACATATATGTTGGATAATACCCTGCTTCTAATCAAGTCCCAGGAAATTAGACTCATTTGTTCTTTTACTTTCTCTATGCAATTAATCAGAAAATTCTTCCCTTCCCACTGATCAAAGTTCCATAAGGAAAGCTGTCCCCTTGGAAGAAACAATATCCTCAAAGGGGCCATAGGCTTAGGTAGAGACCTCCAGATCTCCCAAGGAAGCTATTGAAATACAGAAATGTTGTGTTTAGACCTCACCATGGGAATTCCCCAGGACTCACATGGCCTGTGAATGTGACAAGGGAGTCATTAATTCAGCCTTGCCACTTTTGTAAAGTCCAAACAGTTTGAAACCACAGCAGATGCATGCCCAGGACTAAGGAAAGACAGAATACGGTTTCAGAGCTATAACTATTTTCTATTGCAGACCAGCCTCACCCATGTCTTTTTGCCTTCTCATAAGTTTACTGCATCTAATTGCTTCTGTATTATTGGCTCAGGAAAACACCCATAAATCTGTGAAATGTCTACATGGTATTATCCTTGCATAATCTTGGCATACTTGTAAATAAAATCTTTCACCTAATGGAAACTGCCAGTAGTTTCTAGGCAGATGTGATTTTCCAAATCTATTATTTTACTCAGTATTCTACCAGAAGTCTGGTCTGTCCTGTATTTCTATATATGATGAATAATTTCAGTAATGTTATTTTAAAAGAACCGTTGAGTTCTGTTACTTCAATTTTTCCATCATTCTATATCTCATAACTATTGCCATTGACTAATATGAAAAGGTAATTACAGCAGAGCAGCATTTTAGCTGATGCTAAAATACACACATATATCAAGAGTATTGACCAATTTCCTTCCCCTTTGTTCCAAAATAACTGCATATAATATGATATAACCTCTATTATAACTAAATGTATGTTTCATGGTTGTGAGAATTTTAGTATATCTCATTCTAAAGTCTACTGGTTCAATTTGTGTGATGGTTCAGCACTCCTAGCAAGATTTTAAAAAAAGAACTTGTGCTGTCATACTTAGGAGGAATTACAATTTGTGAGCCAAGAAGTAGCTCTGTCATGCAACAAAAGACTGTAATTCAACACACCTGAAAAAGCTCAGCAGCTTTGAAAGTGTGCCTTTTAGGCAGAAAAGACAGCTAAAGTGCTAAACTGGACTAACAATGCAAAAACTTTGATAGGGGACTTCGGAGTTTTCAATGGATTGCTTCTTTTTTCCACCCTCCTAGCTTCTCTGGTAAGTACTTTTTAATAGGGTTCTTAATTCTACTTGAGGCAATATGGAAATTATAGAAGACCAATTCATGCAGATATGTAAAAGCAAAGGAAGCCTTCAGAACAAGGAAATTAAACTACTGCAATTTCTAGTGTTTGTGGGAGGAAAAAAACAAACAATGGAGAATGTTTGGGGAGGACTGAAACTCCTGAGATGCTAGAATGCATTCCAAACCACATTTGCAGCAACAGTGCAAAATAGTGATGTGATGTAAACAGTAGTAAGAAATTATATTGCATCTCAGCATATTTTCCAATATATATATAAAAAACTACTTAATCTAGCACTGTTGGAGACTAAAAACTTTATAGTCTTTATGCCTGCTGAAGAAGCTCTGCGTTCCAGCACAGAGTTCTGTCAGGCCTATTTAAAGTCAAGTTCAGACTAGCCACGTGCTATACTCATATCTCTTGTTTCTCCTTATCTATTTCCTTCTAAAGGCCAGAAGAGAATTGTAAAAAAATGAGTTTATGCTATGTTAATAGTTAATACTCACTTGATAAGCAGCCAAAAGCTTTATTCTCAGTAGGCACATGCAGAGAGAGCACATGTATATACCATATCTATACATAAATATTCACACACATACATATACACAGTTGGACACACATTCTGTGGCATGGTTTGGGTTGGAAAATAAATAAATATCATCTACTTCCAACATTCCTGTGCTGGCCACCTGCAAGGCAGCAGTGTGGTCCAACCTGCCCATGCCTGCACCACTGCTGTTGGTAAGGGCTGCTGGGGGACCAGGATGGGGCAAGTGAGTGCTCCCCTCACCCCTGTGAGGTGACAGGGTAGCCAGGGTCACAAGCAGGAGTGGCATCCTCTGCCAACCGGTGCCACAGCTGGGAGGCTGATCTCAGTACTGCCTCTCACAGAATCACAGAATATTCTGACTTGGAAGGGACTTACAAGGATCATCAAGTTCACCTCCTGGCCTTGGACAAGCCTGACCCAAGAACTCCACCACATGTGTGAGAGCATTGTCCAAACGCTTCTTGAACTTTGTCAGGCTTGGTGCTGTGACCACTTCCATGAGGAGCCCATTCCAGTGCCCAACCACCCTTTGGGTTGAGAACTTTTTTTCTAATATCCAACCTAAACCTCCCCTGACACAACCTCAGACCATTCCCTTGGGTCCTGACACTGGTCACCATAGAGGAAAGTTCAGTGCCTGCCCCTCCTCTTACCCTTATGAGGGCACTGTAGACTGCAGTGAGGTCTCCCCTCAGGCTCCTCCAGGCTGAACAGACCAAGTGACCTCAGCTGCTCCTCATACAGCTGTCCTTCGAGGCCCTTCACCATTTTGGTTGCCCTTCTTTGGACACTCTGTAATAATTTAATATCTTTTTTATATTGAGGAGCCCAACACTGCACACATGACTCAAGGGGAAGCCACCCCAGTGCAGAGCAGAGTGGGACAATCCCCTCCCTTGCCTGGCTGGCCATGCTGTGCCTGAGGCACCCCAGGACATGCTTGGCTCTCCTGGCTGCTGGCTCAGATTCAACCATCAACCAGGACCCAGGTCCTTTTTGTGGCACTGCTTTCCAGCATCTCATTCTCCAGTCTGTACACACAACCAAGGTTGCTGCATCCAAGGTGCAGAACCCAGAACATCCCAGCTCACTTCTCTTCATCAGAAATTAGAGGAAGAAGTTAAAGGAAAAATAAAATCAGTCCCCGCATCTTACAGTGACAAAAATATTTGGAAGCTTTGTGACAATATCAGGAGTCAGAAACAGGACCCTTTAGAAGAATTTCATGATGTTTCCATGGAAAGTAAACATTGTTGTCTTGAAAGGGGCTTTCATCCAGTGTCCAAGGAGATGATCCATAGTCAGAGTGGAGGTTATGTCTGGTTTCCTTCATACAGTAAAAGATGTTTCTTTCTCCTGTTCTTCTGTTCTTAGTCGTTGCAATTACTGAGACATTAAACATAATTTTTCCATTTGGGAGAAGTACATCAACATTAGAATATACTGGAGTCAAGTATCACAGATAACTTAACATTGCAATTTCTTTCACCATTGCCTAACAAGAAAAAAGAGACAAATCAGGAGTCACAGTGTGAATGCAAGCAAGAGAACCTTGTTTGCTTCTTCATCAAAAGAATCAAGAGTCTCGTTGATATTTAAAATTATTAGTAATGTTTAACCAATACATGTTTAGCCAATACATGTGCTAACATCTTTCTAGACCTGTTAGCTTCAAACAAATCATTAGGCACCCAAAATACAGAGCAGGCTAGAGAGACTGGAGGAATCTGTATTATGGGACTATGGATCTTTATCAGTGATGGTTTCAACAATGAGAAAAGCAGCAGTTCCCAAAGAACCACAACTAAAAGCTGGAACTGTTTGTTTCTGCACTCTGATTAAGTGCTTATTAAAGTCTCTCTCTTCATATTCAGCAAAGGTTGCCCCTGATCAGTTCATGCAAGGTACTCTGAAGAGGAGGTGTTTTTTGGTTAAGATAGAAGTAGAAAACAAATCAAAAAATCAAGTCCAGTCACAAAAGCTCAAAAGCACTGAGATAACACAAACAGTTCCCTTTTCACACCACACCACATCATTATGCTAGATGAGAAAAGGGTGGGTGCATTTTTCAGGACTGGCCTGCACAATCAGAACAGAGTCTGTTCTAACTATCAGTTGTGGAAGAAGAGATTAAGATGGCTAGGGCCAAAGAGAACAGGCTTGCTCATTTTTTTAAGGCAGACTGAGAGGCATAACAAATTTCATCTATTCTCAGGCACAAGCATCTGAAAGACAAAGGGATTCAAAAGCCTTGAAGCTGAGGACTGAATATCCAACCTATCTTAATGAACTGAAAATGTCCAACTGGGACCATGGGTGCCTGTGGAAGATTTCTGCCTAGTTCTGACAACTCAGAAATCCTCTCATAGAGGGAAAGACTAGAGAATTTGACTCATTAGCAAACTATCATAGGCAGAAAACTCCGCATTTGTCAAATTAAAGATGTTTGGGCCATGCTAGTTAAAAATAAAGTCTGGTGAGACTAGAAAAATGTCTCAAGTTCTTGTTATGCTTTATCCTTAATTTCTTTTCAAGAATTGAATTACTACTATACAAGCATTACCACATGTGCCTGCCTCCAAGGGGAGAAAGAGGAAGTGACACACTGAGAAATGCACCCTCCTTTTACAATCTCCCACCCCTGAAAGGCTTCTGGAGAAGACTATTGACAGACTGAGGTTAAATGGTTTGAGAGCCCTGAGTGGGTGGACTCTGCCTTCAAGCCTTTTCCTGCTGAAACTGTCAAAAATTATGCTACATACAACAAAGGCTTTGCAATATGAATAAATGTCTTCCAGGCTGAAATGAAAGCCTTGAGAGACAGGCAAGTGAGCTGTACAGAGTAATGCTGAATAAGCATGATGTTCACAGTGCACCCACACACATACACAACACACACACACACACACACACACACATGTACAATAGCACGTGACACAAAGGGCTACAAGACAAAAAATTTACCTTCACTAACTCAGTTTTGTCATCGTCCTCCCGATGTCGGTAAATGCACTGACTAAGAAGAGCATAGAGTCTTTCCATGCGAGATATACTGACATTCTCAGTTGCCACAATGACCAAATCCAGCACTCGCTGAAGCAAAAAAATGGAAATTGCAATTCAGAGTTGCACAAGATACATCCTATTTTCTTACATTGTTAAATAGAAGTGGCACTTCAGAAAACTGATTAAGTATCTTTAAGATTTAATTGGAGGAAGCAAATTAATATTCCACATGTCAGAGAAAAAGCTTACATTTCAGACAGGATTTTCTTACTCATCACTATATGACATCAGTTATCATAACTGTGATCCAACTACTTCTAGAACAGTGGGGAATGGCACGATCCACTTTGTCACTGAGGAGCTGCCTCAGGGAAGTCATGGTTGCATTTCATTACAAATGCAATACAGGGCCCTAGAAAATGTGTTTTTAGAAACAAGCCTACAGATCTCCCAGACAGAGCTGTGCCAGGTGGAAACAAGCATCTTTAGGTGCTCACCTCTCCTCCATTAGCTGAATCAGTGCTGTGACTAACATCAGTCAGCTCCTACCCTTCGATGAACTAGCACAGCAGTCTGTAAGAAATTACCAATCTCTCACACAGTTCCTTGTGTTACCAAAGACATGAACGTGGTAATCTGGGGAAAGCAACACTAACAAGCTAGCAGCAGCACTGCTGGGGCTGTTCAGTAGCTGTGTGTTGTGGGAGGCTGTATAGATGTATCTGAAGAGAGCAGCCACACCAAACAAAAATATTATAGCCTCACACCTGCTTGCCATCAGACTCAGCCTCCCTTATGTCAGCTATCACAAGATTTGAGTTCTACACCTAACATGAAGCAAATAAGTGAACACACATCCAAAGGAACCCCCCAAGAAAACAAATAAAATCAACTAAATAAAAACCCCGTACAAAACCAAGCAGATCCATTTTGGAGGGGCTCTCTGCTACAAGCAATGAGTTCCAGTGACACCCATGTTATGGAAACAAGACTTCTAAAATATGTGTTTCATGGCTGTAGCCCTCTCCTCACAGCTGAAACACATATGAGCAGAAACATCAGTAACATGAGCAGAAACAGCAGAAACATCTACCCTACCACTTCTCCAGTCAGTAGGCAGTAAATTCAGATTACATGCCATTAGCATCCTGATTCTAGAAAAAACCATGTAGCTTTTTTAATATACAAGCAGTCATGAACAACACAACCCCCTGAAATTTGCTTCCTTTGGAAGCCACCTTGGAAAGTTAATTCAACCTCTACAGTTCAGATCAACACTTAAAAATGTGATAGAAATTATGCTGGTGAGCCCTTTTACCAAAGGAACTTTCTCCCTGCACAAGGGAAACAACCAAGTAATACTCCCTCTCATCGTGGCAGGTAAACAGCAGCTTCCTCTGCTTTGACTGACCTCCAGAAATTCAACCTAGTAGTTTCCTGAATTTTTCTTGTGGCTATATCACCTGGAGGGCAGGTCATTCTTCTACCCTCTCCAGTTCATGCAAAGGAACCTCCTCTTCCATCTGCAGCTAGGCCCACGTTTGATCCTTTCCCTGACTATACCTTAGGATAACAACTTCTATCCTACAGGGGACTAGAAAAAACGTGTAACTGTATGGATGTAAAATTCTAACACTGAATTTTGAAAGCATTTGAGAAAAGCAGATATTAGTACTTTATCCAAGACGATCTTTTGATCAACCTCCAAATTTCAGGTTTAAAGTCATCACTGCTAAAAATCAAGGTACTTTTCCAGGTCCTAATTAATGAAAGCATGCAAACAGCAAACCAAAATACCCATCTCCCCAGTCCATCATAAAAACTGCTAGCCAACAGCAGTAGCAGGTTGACAGTGAGCTAACTTAAAACTTAACAAATATTTTTACATTGAAAATTAGGAAGAGAACAGTCTCCTAAAATTCAGTTCACCAAAAGCAAAAGCAGCCACCAACACCAGCTCTGGAAACAACAGTCATTACAGGCTGAATTATTTCACAAGCTATATATCCCTCTCATTGTTTGAATTGGCATTGGTTAACAAGTGACTTAATTGACAACCATACAGGTAGCAAGAAAGCATGCTACTTTAGTATCAACAAAATTGAAATTAGACTTACTCTAAGTTCAGAGTAATCCACAGACACTCCCTGTGTGTGAATTTTCTTTGCTTCTCCACATACTTGCAGTTGCTCATCCACTTGAGAATGTCCCACACAAGTTGTATGATGTACTTGTGAATCTGGAATTACACACATTTTTGAAATCAAGATTTCTTTATCTGTAATACAGTATCAGTGAATTATCCTGTACCTGGAAAAGACTAGCCCTCTGCAGTAACAGAGACAGAATTGTTATCCATTTTTTTTTACAGAGAAATGCTTGACTTCTATCCTTCTAGCGCTGCTCAATAAAAACTAGGAACTCAGACATGAAAAAAAGCACTAGGGGAAAAAAGGCATGGTAAAACTAAGAAAAAATATTCATGCTGCCACTCCTGCACTGCACAGTAAACCTGAAGTTAAAAAAACCAAATATGGTCTAAAAAAGTAATATTTTAGGTTAGGAAACACATCTTACATTCCAAATATTAGGACATAATTCTTCTATTCCACAGGGTTCTCTGGGTCCACACTCTTTTAAGTACAGCTGTACAGTTTACACTTAGACTGCTTATCATTGGGAAGAAACTTGTACAATTCGGTAGCATTTGAAAAAAAATGTAGAATCAAAAAAAAAAAAAAACAGCCACTGTAAAAAACCATGGCTGTAGCCAATGTAACTACAGGAGAAACATCATTATGCAAGGAACACTGTGTGTTGATTTGAGAGAGACACAAAAGAAGTAACAGAATGAAATTCAAGAAGGCTAAAACCTAATAAATAGTGTAACCCTCCTCAACAACAAAAAGGAGCTAAATTACCTGTTTGACCTTTCACTTACCACTTGAACCTGCATCTTCAACAGTTCTGGCTATTTGGCAATCTGGCATTTCACTCTCCTCTCTTAGGTCTGAACATTCAGGAAGCATGACACTCTTTTCTCCAGCAGGGGATTTAGCCACAAGGGTCACTCTCACACTTTCATTTTCTGTCACATTTTTCTGTTGTCCTTGAAGTACATTTTCATGTTCTTCAATGGGACTGTCCTGGGAGGATACAAACTGAACATTCTCCTTCTTTACTGAGACACTTGAAGAGTCTTCCTTCATTTTGCATTTTCTTTTTGACTTATCTACAAAGAAATACCAAAAAAAAGGTAATCCAAAACATTCCCAAAGCAGTTCTTTCTTCAAAATGCAGCAGCAGCATCTTGCAAGGAAAATAACCACAGGAGCTTCAGTACCATCTCCCTACGTGTGTCTAGAGAAAAGGTTGCAAGTTAACGAGATCAGTTCTCTATTAGATATATTACAGGCAGGATAGGGAAAAACAGTTTCATGTATCTGAAAACTAGTTAAATATTCAAAACAGACACAGACAATGTTTTGAACTTCAAGATGTAGGTGCCATTAAATATCAGTTGTGACATCAAGGCCAGGCTCTTACAATGCCATGCAGCCAGTGCAATTAATTTCAGAACCATACTGAATGAATGACCTCAGGATTTGCCCCACAATTTGAAGCAGTACAATGAAAAATGCAATGCCTCTGGTGTGAAGAACCAAGCATCACAGGAACCTGCTTTTAGGCCACAGGAACAGAGAAGGTAGCAGTGACTTTAGCAACTTCTCCAAAAAAGACTGAATAAAATGCAACTAGCCATTAGAGCAGGAGGTACCGGTGTCCACAGGTGCTGTGGGCATCTTCCATTTCTCATTACACTTTGGGTTTGCTTTCTTACACCCGCAGTGCAAAGAACTGGGTCTTGTATGGCTGGTTACAAAGCATGAGACAAGTCGTAAAATCCTGAGCATCAAAAAACATACCTCTTTCCTTACGAGAGTCTTTAATTTTTTGGCAGCGTTGCTCAAAACCTTCATCCATTTCATTCCTCACTATGGAATATGCAGTATCACTCAAAGTACAAGCTTTGTGCCTCAGGAAATGATCTGAAATTTTTACAGCCAGAACTGAGCATTTTCTACCAGTCAATGAAACTCTTTATTTTGGTTAATTAAAATGACTTTTTTTTTTTCATGTGCAGGTTCGGAAAGATTATCTCAGTCTGTATTTTCAGCATAAAACCAGAAAAGTTATTATTTAAGAAAAAGCACTACTTATCAATGAACATATCTATCACAATTCCATACCCAAACAATATATTTAATACTAAAACATTTACAACCTGGCAAGAAATGCTGTCTGGGGTTGTTTAAAATTGTCTAATGGGGTTCTTTAAATTTATCTGATACCATATCCACTGTGGAATTACTAAATTTCCACAGACAAAATCAATCAATTTATACATCTGAAATTTTTCCAAATTAGGCATAAAAATACACCCATACCTGCAGGCCCTTTATTTGGTTTGTACTCTAAAGCATTGCTACAGATTAGATCGATGTCCTTTAGAAAATCTCTTGCTGTTAAGTACTGGTGCATGTCAATCTTGGAGAGAACTGTCAAGAGGTCCATGGGCTGTTTAATGGTGTCCCTGTAATTGGGTGCCTACAAATTAAATATGCATGCTCTGAGATTTAAGCTACAAAAATTAATGACTTTCATAAAGTCAAATAAAGGACTTCATAAAAGACCCAAATATTTATAACACCCTCAAAGATGCAGAAAATAACCAGCTTCTTGAAAACAGAAAAGGTATTTCAGGTGCCTTTGAAGAGACAAACCAGGAGAGGGGGAAAAAAGAAGCAGGGTGGTCAGAAGCATGTGTGGAGCAGAGAGGGGAACTGGCAGGATGCATTTCACTTCCTTTTAGAAAATCACAGCAGAGAAACCTTTCTCAGTAATGTCATCTTGGATTCTCTTTGTTGTTGGCAGCAAGAAAAAAACTGCAGGATTTGCACCTTTGAAGCACCTGTCCTAAGCATCTACTCTAGAATGAGATAACTGGACCCAGAAATGTCAATTCCTTTACTTAGAGCTTAAAAGGAGCCTAATGACTACTTTAGATGATCTATATGTTTATAGGTTATTCACACCTTGGAAACTAAAGGAAAGAAAAAGAAAAGTGAGTGGATGCTTAGACGAATGGGACTTTGCTGAAATGCACAGCTATCTTAAAACTACAACTGACTTTGAAGTACATGCCCCGGCAGAGACTTATTCAATAAATTCAATGGGAAGTGTATGGGAGCAAGAAAAACAACAGCCCTCATGGTTGATTATGTACTGAGAAAAACCACAGATGAAACTGGAATAGTATCTGAAAATTCATTTGACAAACTGTTGCTTCTGTTCTCACAGAAACTATTTAATCAAAGAGCTTTAGACTTTATTAAAGCAGCTCTTTAGGTATTTTTATAAATATAAAGTGATCCCTCAGCTTTTTAGTGCTGTAACATACCTATGTATCCAAACCTTTCCATGGGCAAATTGTGTCGGTATTTGGTGTAACTGGCACTTGTACTAGACCTTCCTTGTAGATCCCTTCTAAGTGAAATATTCTAAAGTTTTAAAGACCTTTTAGAAAGAACATAGGACTTTCAGTGAATACACAAATAATAAACATTTGAGAGTCTCAAGGAGTCAAGTAAAAGCAAAATTCACTTCTTTCTTCTTGGAAAATCAGAATAGTATGGTCCTAACATGAAAGATAAACCTTCCTAGAAAGAGCACAAGAACACCAAGAAACATAAACACAGAGGAATTATGAATACACACAGTTATAATGGCATTATAAGTCAATACTAACCTCCTCTGAGACAATGGGCTTTGTAAATACTTTGAAACGTTTGTCAATGACAAGTCTTTGAGCCACATCTCTTAAGTAAATCCTGAGTTCACGCAATGTATCCTCTTCCTGCTCTTCCAACTGTCTTATTTCTTCCTCTGTCAGCTTTCGAGGCTTAGGTGGTGGTGCTACAGGCAGCACTTCCAAAGGCTGGCAAGCTGAATTGAATCAGAAAGTTGTAGTTAGTTGATGGTACTCATATACAAGCACATTCATTAATAGAAAATGATCACCAAGCAAATACTGTATTAACTGTTAACATAGAGTTAACAAAGTATTATATGTAGAGTATCCTCCTCACTTGTGTTGGTTTTTAATGCAGGAGGTTGAGCAGCTTGCTTCATAACTAAGTCCTCAAAAAAACGTCTTCTCTCAGCACAGGTCGGACGCGGGATTCTGAAAACTTCTTCATATTCATTATTAAACAATGCTTTTATCTAATCATGAAGAAAAAATATACTTCAGTTATACAAGGCCATGCACACTTCTTATATCCTCTTCCAAAAAAATTAGTACCTCTCTGAATTAAACTGAATACTTATCTGGACAGACTATAAATTGACAGTTATCTTTGTGGCCTTAAAAGACTAGGTTTTTATAGCATGGCAATTTCAAGTGCCTTTTCTAAGGATCACATTCTAGATTTTAAACTCCATGAAGAAACTGAATGATAAACAACTGAGAAAGGAGTGATTGGGGATTTACCATCCCCAAGGCTGCTTATTTTCCATTTATGTGCCTTGCTGTCCTTTGGCTTGAATCTTTATGGCAGCTACAGAGGGAAAATGGCAAGGCTCAGAGGAAAAGTGCTGGCTTTTTAGTAAGGTGATTGGGCTTTCTCTGGTTTTATTTTCAATTAATTTAAATGAAGTGTCTCAATTTAAGTACTTCCAAGTTGTATTCCATTTTTCTATTTCTACTACCAAAAATTACGGAAGGGATTTCAATCTTTATTTTAGAAGGCAGTTATTAACAGTATGAAAACTTCTGTTACTCAGACAATATAATCTGAGCAACACATTCACATTTTGAACACCTTCCTTTAATGGGCAGTCTCACATGTCTACAAGGCTTAGCATGTCTTCTTGAGGAATTTTGTTAAAGAATACACCTAAAAATTGATTTCCAAGTTGCTTAAACAGAAACTGAAACTTAGCTTTCTAATATGTTGAGTTCTCACCTCTATGAAGGAAGCAATTTTTTTAATAAGCTTACATTTGAAATTACATTCCATCAATAACACTGTGACCTCTGTATTTTTCCAGCAAAAATATATCTGACTTTTCAGTAAAAATCTTTTCAGAAAAACAGTCTTTCTTTCCTAGCTACTTTTCAAGCACCACACTCTTCACTAAGGACACAGCTAACCACCTTGAAACCACCAAAACCATTGTTGGAAGCAAGTCCATACATCTGTCTAATAATCTTGAGTATGTGAGAAGGGAGAAAAAGCTGGATCAAAGTCAATTTTTACTCAGAAAATATTAGGCAAATGCTTTCAGCACTGTTTTGTCTAAGCAAGTTTTAAGGGGCTGGGTTTGGAAGCTTGAGTAACAGCTACGAATTTGCTTAAGAGAGGCATGTAACTCTAATGCTTCAGGAATTATAAATTACCAAGGAATTGAGTAACAAAGGAAGAAAAGTATTGGCTGTAATACCTCTTCTGGGAGATCTCTCAGTTGTACATTAGATGTTGCAAGGAATAAAACTGGAGTAAACCTTGGGATGTTCTGCAGTAGTGTTGTAAAAACAGATCTCAGCGTAGTTCCAATAGTGTCCCACCATGAAGGGATTTGTGGGACATATATGATACTCGGTGCTGATCTCTGAGCTTCTCTCATCAACTAGTAAAATGAAAGGTTTTTTGGATAAAAGAACTCCACCACATACAACAGACTACTAAATAAGTAGATATCAGTCAAACTACCTTATGAAATAAGAAGTGTAAACACAAGATGTGAAGACAAATTGATAAATGACTCCTTAATAATCAGGTAAAATTTGCACTTTGACTCCAATATGGACATTTTTATGCAGAGTAACAGATTTGAATCTCTGCCTGATTTCAAAACTACTTAGGTATAAAATAACTCTAAAGAGCCTAAGAACTCCTCACTCAGTGTAGTAGTGTGCCTAAAAAAACCCAAAGCTAACTCTTCAGCAAGATGTATTTGCCTGGAGAAATCACTACACAACTGCAGCTACATAATTTTCAGTTCAGAAGGGACACACACCCAATTCAGACTGGAACACAGGCTGAAAAAACAAAGGTGTATGTGAAAAGATGAGAGCTAACACAGTACAAAGTGCCTGGCTATAATTCATAACTTCAAGCACATTTTATGAGAGGTGACCAGTCCTTAGACTGTCTGAAGAGCTAAATCACTCACTGCCTCTCATTACCAAACGTGGGCTTAGAAAAAACACAAGCCACTGCCTACAGATGGCACCTCAATCACAGAAAACAACTCACATCTACTGCATGAGGGAAATGGAACAGTCCTTTCACACAACAAACTTCTCCATGCACCACTTCAGATTAACAATCTGAAAAAGACTTGCTCCTCCTATGTGACAAATGAGTATCCAGTCACATAATGTGTCTGATCTAACTTGTACAGCTCTGAAATGCTGCTACTAGAGATAACAATATTTTAACACAGTGATGCCAAAAAAGAAAGTGGATTTACTGCCCAAAAGTAAAAAAGCAAAACAGCACTAAATTGTTTACATTTCCTTTTCCTAGTTAATGAAAACTCAATACCATACAAATCTAAGTATTCCATGAATTTTAACACTTTTGCTGCATGTACTGCAGCATTAAAAGCTGCATATGTAAAAAACTCCAAACAAAGAAAAAAATTCTTTGCCTCAAAACCTTGGCTGCCCTACAAACAATTAAAAAAGAGGCTACAGAATGTACATTGACATGCTGTCAGGTCGATGCAGAGCCATCTACTGGTAGCACAGACTCTTAAGAAGGAGCAAAACCAACTTTCTAAATCCCCCATGAGACCAGCAGGATTTCTTGCCACAAAGAGAGGTTTATTAGCAGCAATTCCCATCTTCCTGAGCTTCTAGTAATGTTTTCCCTGTTACATTTCAAATGGATAACATGGCTATGTATAAAATCCTTACGTGGTGTCATTCTATCGGAAAAGTGGATTTTCAGACAAAAGTAAACAAAACAGCATGTTTAAATCAGGCCACTTATATTGAAAATGACTTTTGCTTACTTCACTAGTTTATACACTAATCCTATGTGACTAACAAGAAAAAAAGCTACCTGTACACATGTTTCATCTGGTAATGTGCTAGCAAACAAAGTTGGTGTATCTAGTGAATAAATTGGAAACTTTTCCAGGGAATGTATTACTGCAGCTGCCAAATCAGAAGCTTGCCCAGATCCTGGCTCTTCAATTAGTAAGAAGCGTGGCCTGTAAGATGTTGGTTGGTCACGAGGATTTCTACAGCAATAAGTAGAAAACAAGTTTAAAACTGAGTGATGAATAGGAAAATAGACATTAAAATTTTTTCCTATGCACTTTGTTTTGTAAATACTCTCCCTGTTCCACAAAATAATAAGCTGGCCTATGAACAGGAAAACTACCAAGGCCTACTTTCTCATAAACTGGTACTTTGCCTCTGCTAGAAATCCTGCCAGTCCCCAGCAGATCTGCTACTCTTTTGGCTGGGTTAAAACAGCTCTTAAATCCCAGAGTGGGACTGTCCAGCCAAATACGCACACAACAGTTCAGTTTGATGGGTCAGGGCAATGTACTCAGAACAGGAGTAACCAGCTGAACCTTCACACTTATGTCTGGCAAATATTGATCACCCCACACACACTCAGCTCCTTCATCTAGCATCCCTCACACCAAACAGTTTACACACTCAGCTGTCTTAAAAACAGAGCCATAACAGGGACAAACGTACCTGCTGAAAGTGAGGAATTCTGCCTTCTTGTGATCACATGTTTTATGAGTCTGCTTTTCTTCAGAGATTGATGGTGATTCCTCATCACTATCAATCACATAATTTCCTAAAATAGGATTTAAAGAGAGGAGATGGTTGTTAACTTTCCTGCATAGTCCATCTCTGTCTTGCATTAATACACCTTCAAAATCGGTGCTGAAAACCACTTCTCTTGTATTTCATCCTTTGAATGCTATTTCCTGAGGAGTTCATTCTACCACAAATCAAAAGACAATGCACAAGTCTCTACAAAGGTGTCCTATGTCCCATGATTTGCATCAGGTATTATCTCTCTGTTGACAAAAACTTGTGAGTTTTTCTCCTTAGAATAAAGATGGTTAGGAACAACTTATGTAGCTCCCAGACACTTGAAAAACATTTCTCCTGCTTTAAACATTTATTTGAAAAGAGTTGGTAATAATTTAAAGCTTAGATTCCTCTCCGCAAGCAATAAATGTGATGTTAGCTCCTGTCAGAAACAGGGTCTCCAACAGAGAATGTGTAGTTCTTGACTGCTTTTGCATGTCACTCACAGCTCCCACCCAGCACTGGGCACACACAAATTATAAAATTGTGCTGCTAGTACATCTGAGTACATTTGTGTATGTTGATTGCCCAGATCGCAAGCTTTTGTTCTGGAAGGTTTTAAAACAAGTGGATGTAGATGTTCTACCTTGCTGTTGGTCCTTCTTTAGTGCAAGCTCAGCATGGGGAAATACTCTCTGCAAGGTTTGTAAAATCCTTTCCAGGGTGTCTTCTAACAGTGGCTTTGAAATAGCTGATAGTGCTTGCCCAGGGGAAGGCACAGCCCTCCGTGAAGCTGGAACAGTCTTCTGCATGGCCATGGAAAAATCATTTGCTTTTATTTTAATTGAATCCATGTTTATCTGCAGTCTCTGTCTGCTTTCGTATAGCTGAGGATAGCGATGCCGCAAAGCACAGAGACCAGTTTCGGCACATAAGGCTTTAATATCAGCACCACAGTATCCTAATAAACAAAACAGGAATCAAATGTTATGCCAGTCTCAGACAAAACAGAATTCTAGGCCAATACTTCTAAAGGGCAACACTGAAAGACTTTTTATGCAGCCAAAAATTACCAGGCTAAGAGACAATTTAAAGAGTAGCTGCACCACAGAAAAGTTCTGTTACATGCCTCACAGCCTAATATCCTGCACTTAGGCAGCAGCCTGCTGCTCAAAACTTTGTTCCTGGGAAAGATGTCACAAACCCATTCAATGTTCTGAGAGACAAAAAGAAAATTGAAATTTGCTCCCATGCCAAGTGTCTCCTCACTGCCTCCCTCTGCCACAAGGTACAAGAGCTCGAGTGCTGCCTGCTACAAGCTCAGGTTCCCCAGGACTCAAGCCACATGTGGCGACCCACAGTTTTCAAGCTCACCAACACATTCTTCAGCCAGCTCTTCAAGTAAGTGGTCCGATGGCTTCGGCTTCCAGTCTCGTGTGTGAATTTTGAAAATTTCTTTTCTTGCCTGGAAACAGTTGCATTTTAGTTTGCTTTAAGTTTTCTTTTAAAGGAACAATGACAACACAAACCCACAAAATCCCTCATACCAATACAAATGCTTTTCTTATCTGCTAAACCTTTTAGTATTTTAAAGGTCAATTATTAATACACTGTCTGCTTCTTCAAGCAGGAAATTTAAGAATTCTGAACTTGTTACATTAAACTCTTGCTGGGGGCTGCAGTAAAGTAAAAGGCATTTACATGTACCATAAAAGTGAGTTTTCTCATGTGTGACACCCAATGATTCCAAAGAAAAAAATCATTGTAAAATCTTTATTTGCAGTGTTTTCATCAAAGAAAATTCTCTCAAATTAAGTAAAATTTCATGAAACTTTTAGCACACAGATTAATTATGGCAGATTTCTAGAACTCTATCACAGTAGAGAATCATGCATTAGATCTTTTTAATGGCACCTCATCTCCTCTTCCTGAAAGCCAATGAAAGCTGGAGAAAAATATTTGTGCACTTTTACTAGTTTTTAATCCAATAAGCCTTTTTGTCCTTTTTCCAAGAAGTGATAAGAAATATCAGAGACAGCCAGTGAGAAAACACAAAAAAGAGGTCACCAGTTTTGCATGCTATCTCCCGCCTTTCAATCTTTTTATTTTACCCATTTTTATATTACTTAACTATTGCCATTGAACTAGACGCTTCCCAAGCCCTGCACCTGTGCAGTATCCTTCACATCTTTGTCCAAGTCCCTGTCAATAACTTCCAGTAAGATCCCAACATATTTAATTAGCTCTAGCATCAGCCTTGATCAAAGTTTTTGCTACGAAGGAGGCATTCTCTCACCCTTTCTTTTGATTTCAAGATGCTAGAGGGGTAGTTTAAAACTAATTAATATACCCATTCTTAAACATTTCAGTTACTATCAGCATCCCATTTTCTTCACCAGTCACAGAGAAACCAAAACTAAGTAGAGAACCAACTACTTGTTGAAATCACCCTAATCATATATACTCAGTGCCAGGTCTGTCCTGTACACTACAATGCAATTTCTCCAATATCCCTTTTTGTCTCCCTATAGCTTTGTCCAAACTGTACACTACAGATGGAGACTTGCACTGCAGCACAATGCTGCCTTATTACAGGAATTTGTCATGAAGATGGACTTTGCCACAGAAGCGCAAGGTTGATTTGAAGTTCTGACCTCTTTGTTTGGCAAACTGAAGCGGAATTCTCGTTCAAAGCGCCCAGGTCTTCGCAAAGCAGGATCTATAGAATCCAGTCTGTTGGTGGCTCCTATCACCACAACCTCTCCTCTGCTGGCTAAGCCATCCATAAGTGCCAGAAGTGTCCCCACAATAGAGCTAACAGAAAAATATGGTTTTCATTCACCAGCTTAGTAAATTTTCTTCAGTTACACATAACCTTGTCCAATGATCACTCAAAAAGGACAAGTTTTTACTGATGAGATGCTGTTTAGAAAAAGACTCATTTTAAGTAGTAATAAAATACAGGGAAGGTAACACAGACCTTTTGCTGATATCAAGCTCAGCAAACTGTTTTCAATTACTGTTTAAAAATCTCTGAGATTCATTTGCATGGAATTACTAATTTTTAGGAAAAATGAATGTGACACTTGAAGTTAAATAAGTTGCCATCTCTTTTTCAAAAATATAAAGCAGCTTCTATGTAGATACAAAACATATCCTACCTATGAATTTGGTCTTGTTTACTGGACCGTACAGGAGCCAGAGCATCAATCTCGTCAAAGAAAATAATTGAAGGTCGCATCTGGTAGGCCTACAATGAAAACACAGGAATATTGACATCAGGAAAACAGCCCTATTTGAAAGAGAAAATGCATGAAAAACATCATGGTTGGAAAGGCAACTAAATTTTTCAGACTCTCTTAACTGAGCTAACAGAGTAAAGTGGAATGAGTAACAGAAGACAGCAGCCTCCATTGACTCAAGGAGACTCGGTGACAAGAAACAAACCACATCAGTAGTTTTTACTGGCAACCACAAGAACAGAGACAGGACTTAGCAAAGTTAGAGGTTCTGGAAGCAACTCTGTGTTATCAGTTTAAATGACCCTGCTTTCAGCCTGCATCTCTTTCCCTCTGATCTTAAGCCACCACATCTTACTTCTTGAAACATTTTTTGTGACTTTTTGGGAGGCTGTTGGGTTTGTTGTTTTGGGGGAGAGGGGGGTGGTAGTGGTGGTGCTTTGCAGGATTTTATTATTTCCTTTACTAATCTTTCCCAATACATAGGAAGATTTCAACCCCTAAAACTTCACTGAAAAAGGAAACAGTGACAATCTCATTTCAGTGAAAAGAGCTGACAAAACAAGTAGAACATAGAAATTTATTTCCAACTCAGACAGAACACATGCCAAATTTGAACCTTACCTCCTCAAATAATGTACGAAGCTGTCGTTCAGATTCTCCTATCCATTTACTCAGGCACTCAGCACCTTTTCTCATAAAAAATGTCACTCTCATGTCACCTTGACTGCATTCATTAGCAAGTGCACGAGCAAGCAGTGTCTTTCCTGTCCCCGGTGGACCATAGAATAGACAGCCTCTGCAATTAAATAAAAAAAAATTTTTAAAAGTCACATAAGAAAAAAACATCATGGAAAAGCACCTATTACAAACCCCATCCTTAAAACACATAACTCTGCTCTCCTAAATAAAACACCTCACGCAGAAGATTGCAGTAATTGCTGAAGTATAAGAAAAGTCAAAAATGTTCCTGCACAATTCTCCAAGGCAGCAAAAAAATCAGTAAAGAGGATAATGAGGAAATATAAAACCTTGATAAAAGCTTGCAGCATCCTAAAAGGCCACTCTCAAAACTTCTGGCAATCCAGCAGGGGTGGCTGGAACCAAACAAGAACAAACTTCCAATGCAGAATCTGAGACTAGGCTAACTTAGGAATCATCGGTTCATTTTTCAATTATGCGCTCCATATTCTTTTTTTTTTTTCAAATAAGTCAAGGTTTTACAGTAAAACATTTTATTCCCCTTTGAAAAGCTTTGAGTTACTGGAATTGGCTTCCCTTTGCTGGTGATAAAGGAAAAAGTATTCTAAAGCTGGAAAGATATTCTGCATTTCTTCATTTACCTCAACTAGAAAAGCATTGCTGCTTCAAAAAAGAATTTCAATTAATGAAGAAGCAAAGCACAGAAATATTTTCTTTCTATTTTGAAATACTTTTTAGGTTACTGAAGGCAAAGGATTTTAGGTCCTAATTCAATATGCCATGACTGAGTTTTGTTGACCAAGAATGTATAAAGCTAACAAGTAAAACACTGGTATTTTTTTTTTAACACAGAAGCCACTTAGCTCTGCAAAAAGAGGACACATTCTTATTTTAGCTCAAGTACAACAAATACTGCAAGTTTCTAGCTGCATATCCTATCAGTTGCAAAAGTGATACTTGAGAACTTGAAAAAAAAAGAGTTGGTGGCAGAGACAAGTGGACTTTCACTAAACAAACATTTGACTTTGAGTAGAAAGTACTCCCTGCTTACAAACCAATCAAGTCCACTTCCATTTAGAGCTATAAAGAAAAAATCCCCAACTCTGCCTTTGAAAGGCAAGACACTTTGATAGGTTGGCCTCACCCTGCAGTAAATCTTTGGGCCAACATATACACTGGATTCTACCAAATTTTTTTTTTAAATTACGTTTTACTACTGTTGAAAAAAAAATCAACCACTGAGAATTTGGAAGCATGAAAACATATTGATGCCCCCGCTTAATTCTCCTGAAAATACATTAATTAGAACTTAAGAGTTTTAAACAGTGTCTGTTACCTTGGAGGTTCAATTTTCAATCTCTCAAAGATTTCGGGATAAAGCAATGGAAAAATGACCATCTCTTTTAAAGATGAAATGTGGTCAGAAAGACCACCCACGCCATCAAACTGTACCTAAAGATGAAGTCAACAGAACACATTTTATATGTGAAGGAAAGGTGCAGCCTTGATAAGGTTCCATGAGAAGCTGGATTGCTTGAGAGAAAACTCAAGGAAGTTATAGATGGACCATTACTAGAAGCTTTCATAAATACTGCAAATGTCTCACTGCCACAATGAATCAAAAATACTTACTGAACCATCTATTTGCATTTGTTCCATGTCAGCCAGACTTCCTCCAGTTTTCATGGTATCCTTGTCAACTCCTGTTGAGGCACACTTCTGAAAGCTGACCAGAAGAGATCTGATTTGAACTGAGGAAAAAAAGGTGCTTTCCAACTTACAATGCAGATAGAAGATTTTTGATTTTCTTAAGTCAGCAAGTGCATGCAGAAGACCTTATAAATCAGCATGAACTTCCTAAATAGGTAAATACTCATTCCAGTGTTTTACATATAATGGCTATGAGTAGATAAAGGAAAACGGTCTCTCCAGACATTAAACTGAGTTAATTATTTTAACATTACCACTTATGAATATCCAAGCCAGTTAACACAGCACATATAGAAATTCAAGCTTAGAACAATTATTCCATATGTGGAGACCATGGACTGGCCACGATTATTATGATGGAAGAATTCCTCCCCTTCCCAAACGCACTGACATCTTTCAAATAGTTTTAGTTTTTACCTTTAGTTACAGCCCAGTAACACTTATTTCAGTGGGTGTTAACATTATAAAGGCTGCCCACAACTCTGGGCTTTCCTGAGGACTTTGGAATGTGTGTGCCAGAAAATATACATCTGAAAGATGTCAGCCTGAAAATCCATTTGTTAGACTGTTATTAAATTAATATTCCAAGAACATTTGTTAAGTAACAATTTCTATTTCCCCTATTTTCTCTTATAGTGGTTTTCGCTTTGAAACAACAACAGCAAAACACAGCAGCAATGAAGTTTTACATCAAGAAAATACATCAACATGTGTATCTCTACGTTTCCTCCCATCCCCACCTGGAAATTAAATTTCTTATTAAAAGTCAATCCTAAAAATCCAGTTTAAGAGACTCCAATTACAGTTGTCAATACCAACAGGTATGATAATTTTGAAAAGGTACAAGATAAAGATAGCAACACTTCATAATTAGGCATACGCAAAGTCCTCCCAGGTACACTCCTCTCTCCCCTATTCACTAATTTCATTAACCTCCTTAAATTTCTCTTCTTCTTCTGTATTTCAAAATCCTCATCATCATCAGAAGAGGAAAAGGAATCACTGCTGAGGACTCCATATCTCTGTCTGGAAACATTCAAACAAGTAAAAAATTAAAATGCACTCCAAGTAATACCAAAATTTAAGTGAACACTAGCTCAGCGTTTACTTTGAAATATACAAAGTTTTCAAATCATTGGAAATTTTATCTTATTTCAAAGTACATTATGTGATTTTCCTTGTGACAGCAATATTTGATTTTTCTTAGGAAGGTAAAATGTATCACTAGCGTGCAAAGAAATTTCTTAATCAAGTTACTCCTTTTATCCAGTCTCTCTCTCAGTCACACAAATCGAGTTTCACTAAGCATTATGTAGCCACTCTGTGAAACATCAACATTTTAAACTTATTTAAAAACTTGACTTCAAAACCCCTTCCTTCCATAATTGTCTGCTTTCAATGATACTAAACAAAGTTCTCCTATCTACAAGGGAAGGCACTCTCCGTGCTCTGTTTGAATGATCTGACACTCCTTTGTTATTAATACTGCAATTCATAAATTAGATTTTCATTTAATATTTTTCTGGTTTAAGGATAGTTTCATAACAGAAACATGAACTGATTCCAAAGAGACATCAGAATCAGCGTTTGAGTGATTTAAAAAAAAATCCATTAAAACTTCCATGCAGGCTGTCCCTCTAACTAAATTGTCTTTGGTTTTAAGAAAATAACTTTCATCTCTCAAGATTAAATAGTCTAAGGTTTTCAGAGGGAGATTCTGGCTTCAGTTACCCAACAAATTAACTTCAGTTACACAATCTTAGCCACAACCCTCATCATCACCTTATCAATGACCATAAATACTGCATTCCCAAATAAGATCTGATGGCTAGTAAAAAGAATGGCCTGCCACTGCCAGTTTGTTTTCTTTATACTCTTAGACTACCACAGTAATAATAATTATCTTATTTGCCACCGGTCCAAAACCCCTTGAAAGCATTATTGAGTCAGCATTATTGAGACAGAAAAACTATTACTTAACCATACACAAACCTTTTGTTCCCTTTGCATGAATCTCTCCCTGAGACAGATGAAGATTGGACTGAAGAATCTGTCTCACATCTTCTAGGTGCTGTTGAAAGCAAAGAATTTAGAATAATGTCACAAACAAGTTTAAGATAAAGCACAATAGTCAAAGAGGCAGAAGACAGCATGTGTATCACCCATCTCTAAGTTCAGGAGAAGTTTCAAGGCAGGCAGGGGTTAATCAATGCACAATAGAAGTGAAAAAACACACACCTGATTTTTAATGAGAACGGTAAAATACTTCAGTAAGAATATAAAGTCTCTTTAATTACTATTTTTTCAAGGCTACATAGGTCATATTTTTACTGGAAAACAATAAGGATCCAAAAAATTAAAAATTAATAGCATGTACACAGGATAAAGACATTTTAGAAAAGGTGCTGGCAGAATGAAGGTAAGAAATTTAAAGTTGAGAATATGCATGTATTTTCATTCAAAAAATCTTGCTTCCATGCAAGAAATTAGCTCTTCAGAAAAACTGTGGCTAAAATGTACTTTCCGATGTATCTTGATAGCACTCAACAAAGCAAAGCTTTTTTCTTCTTGATTCACTTCCTTATGATGAAATTACTGCACACAACATTAAACTCTTTAAGTACTGTTGCAAATAATGATATATTCAAAATGCCCTACACTACAGGTAGTCCCTCCTGTCCACAGCCTTTTATCATGCGCTTCTTTTGGAAAAACACTGAGAATATTTTTGTCTGAATACCTATGAGCTCTTTTCCAGTACAGCCCTGGAATCTGTGGCTATGGCTTGTAAGGTCAAGAGCAACGCAGATTTTTAATACATGAAAAAATCCCAGTAATTCAGTCCATCTCAAATGTTTAAGAAAAAGCTTTTGGCTGGGGTAAAGTCAAGGAAATTTAGAACAGAAGTAGCTTACAATGCTACCTGGATTGTCAGTTGTTTCTTTACCAGTTGTTTCCATATGTAGACTTTCCTAATTAAAAGAAACAGGAAAAATCACACAAACATGCACAAAACCTGTGAGCATATCTGGTGCCTTTATAGTATCAGTTTCAAGGCACTCCATACATACAAAAGATTAAACTAACACACAGCAAGAGGGAATAGGAACACCACTCAGGAACCCAGGATTAATAACAAGGATTTCTACTCTAAAATAGGGTTTAGTAGATGTGAGACTTAAACACTTGGCCAGATACAAAACTGGCTGTATCAATAAGTCACAGGTTAATTATCTAAGAGTGTGGTAAAACCCAGGACAAAGCAATTCTTAGCAGAAAAAAAAAATCATACTGGCATTTGCGAGATGATTTAGAAAGTACTATGGTAAATTCTGGTTGAAACAAACTGCAAAGCAATTCATATCTGACCAAAACTAACCATGAAATCAGGATATGGATGTGTTTAGAAAACAAAGTTCCTGGTATTCAAGCAGACAGTGGAATACCTTGATTTAACAGAGCAAAACCAAGACAAGGAAATAATATTGATCAGTGTCTATAATTTTAACATGAGTTCTGCTTGGTACAGGGGACAACTTGAATTTGCAGGCAAGAACAAACTGGCACAAGAACAAACACAGATAAAGCAGGTACCAGTAAATTCACTTTTTAGTAAGATTTAAATGAAACCCCAAGCCCTGAGACAGCTATTTGTAAAAAGCTGGGGGTTTTATTTATCCATTCAAATATCATAAGGCAATTCAGCAAGCATAGTATATGTTTCAGCATTTCACTACTCTTTCTTGTCTTCTAAAGAAGGTATTTCCTCCCCCTTAGAACGTAGCTGTGGCATGACTGTAATAGTAAGATGTTAAATTATAATCAGAGAACACTGAACTTTGGAAAAAGTTTTCAGCTAAATTAAAATTAAAGTAAGCAATTCCTTTACATGAAATACCATTCATATAGAAAAATAGTAAATTATTTTGGTATCTGCTTTTGTGTAGTGGAACACCCACAATCTCTTTGCTGTCTAGGTGTCTTTTCCACATCATCCCTTTTTTTTGTAAGATTGCCTCTGCAGTACTAAGATACAAAGTTGACATGTAAGAGCACAGACAGGTGAGCACAAAAACCCCACTGAAAACAACACAAGTAGTTAGCACCATATTTTAATATAGTGTGCATAAAGCAAGAGTCATCAACACTTCACCAAGTTTTTCAACACTACTTAAAAAATAGGTAAAATATTCAGTCTTTCATAGAGAGGATTTGCAAACATAAATTGTTTTCAGTTAATTTTCCCCTCTTGCTAAACACAGTACAAAAAGAATATCATCTAGTAGGGAAAAAAAGAATTCTGAAGATCATATGAAGATAACAAAAAGAAATTGTGGCAGTTTTTCACAGCACTTAAGTTGCTCAGCATGATAGCATTAAGTGAATTTTAGTTCACAGCCATCCTCAGACAACAGGTTCCTTAGTCTTCTTTTAACTGGAGTTAAGGTCTCATGCTGATTTTCCATGAATATGCACACTAGAAAAAAATAATATGTCCCTGTTTATATACTTTGAAAACCTTTCCGAAAACAATGTCAATTTGGGCTTCAATTTGAGCAAAGAGAACCAAGTCACAGACACACAAGCAGAAATGTAGGACTGCTTCACTTTGCCTGTATCCAACTTTCTGACATTTCCTAACAAGACACTATTTGCAAGCCTGAAAGAAAAGTTAATTAAACATGAAGCCAATTCTGGTGCCAAGAAGTTAAATTTAGAGGGTGAGGTAATATCTACTGAAAGTCTAGGCATGAAGTGGTCATATCAGTTCTCAAGAAACCAGCCCACATATAAAAGATGCTCTGGTGCAAAGATCTCTCTACAACTGGTAATACCAAAAGGAAGGCACTGGTGGCCAATTTAACCATTGACTGTGTCCAAAATCTTTACACATAAAGCACCTGACAAATACATCCTCCTGTGCACAGTCTGTGAATTGTAAACCTTAAGAGAAGCCGCAAGCAGGACACACTACCTGAGCAAGTGCAGTGGAACGTTTATGGAATGTTTGTCAGGTTGCTTGGCAGTGCCCCCCCAAAGTTCCAAGCTTGATCATGCCCAACCCCCAAGTCCCTGGTGGGACTTTAGTGGCTGGCTCCTGATGCCCAACACTTGGCAGTCACAGAACCATAGAAGGGTATGGGTAAGAAGGGACCTTTAGTGACCATCTAGTTCAACACCCCTGCCAGGGACAGGGACACCTTCCTCTAGGCCAGGTTGCTCCCAGCCCCATTCAGCCTGGCCTTAACACTTCCACAGGTGGGGCAACCACAGGTTCTCTGGACAACCCTGCCACCTTCACAATAAAGACTTACCATATACATAGTGGCACATAGGGAGGTCTCAGCCCAACCAATGTATGCATTTACCACTTGCTGCCAGGAATAAAAACATCTTCGGCCATCCAAAGAAAGTCCCTAGCCAGTAGTATGCCCAGCACAAAGGCTTGCTAGTAAGGCTCATTTCAGTAGCTCTGCATGATGAAAAAAACCCAACTTACTTTGTTCTAGGACTGCAAAACAAAATAGACTGATTTATAGTGATGTAAAACTTTGTCAAAGTCTACAGCTTCAACAGACCTCTAAATCCTCTAATCCAAATTTTCTTCATCCTTTAAGCAACCAGTATTACAGAAAATATAATGTAAAGATGGTTTGATAGAATTATATTCTATATACAATAGAATTGACCTTGGGTTGAAGCCACATGCCCACCAAGCCACCAAGCCCTGGGTGACAGGACACCAAAAATAAGATGGGGAACAACTAGTAGCTGGAGATAAGGCCATTTACGAAAGAAAGAAAGAAAAGCTGAAGTTTGTGCAGCTCAGCAGTAGCCAAAGCACAGGTGTGTTATCAGTACCTTTCCAGCCTCCAACACAGAGCACAGCACTGCGAGGGCTGCTCTGGGAAAATGAACTCTACCTAAGCCAGACCCAATACAGATTACTTTGCATAAACACAAATGAATTTGCATTAAATCTGCTATTCACTTTTAATTATTTATTGATTAGTTTCATATTAAATGTTCCATTATTTCCCATTATTTTTCCACGGATTTTTTTTTTCTTCTATTCTGTGGGGTTTTATTTGTAAAGCAGTCAACACACATGGAGTTAGCATGATGGAGAACTACAAGTAATTTTAAAAAATAGAACTGATAATAATTTCTTTATTAAAGCTGTGTTTTTAAGGAGATAAAGAATAAAAGAAAGGTAATGCAGATATATACACAAATATTGTGATAGGAAACAAAAAAACAAAAAAAGGGAGATTACATGTCAAACTGGGCCAGTACAATATTGAAAAAAAACCCCACATTTTATCTGTATTTGTTGTGTGGTTGAACTTTTGAAATATGCAAGTATGAATTAAAAGAATTATTAAGTCACAGGTAAAAAATGAATTAAAAATTTAAACTAATGTCTGATGTATTCTAGAACTAGAACAGTCACATTTCTTTATAGTATTTTCAGAGGCACGTTCAAGTAGGAAAGCAGCTGAGACCCACCAGTGCCACTGAAACAAGCTGTAATATCAAAATATTGAATTGTCCTAGCCTTCAGTCATTAATATTTGTTAAAATATTGAATTGTGTTCTTCACAATTAGTGTTTTGAAATCTGTAATGATCCAGCAACAATAAGAAATCATTATAAATTTAATTCTGTATTTGCTTCTTTGTGATTTCACATTCAAAAAAAATTCATGCAAAAGAAAGGCCACATTAAGAGAACATCAGTGACTCATTCAGATCAGAAACATCTGAGATTGCTTTTATAATGTTAATTCTTCTCAGCTGTATGAATACCTTTTCAGGTCATTTGATGAGAGGGTTTCTTTCAGAAGATCCCCGCTTCATTTATATCTGGCAATAAGTGAACAGTTTGTGGTGAAGAAGATGCTAAATGAGAGGTAGCCAATCCCTCATTTGCTGTAGAAGTATTTGATATAGTGAATAAGGTAACATTTGCAGAACAGTTGTCAGATTAAGGAATTTGAGTACTGCCCAGAGACATTCAAACTTCTCTTTCTCTATAAAATCCAAAACCATACTGGAATAATTTAAATCATAATTTTTTTAAATTGTTATTAATTTTGTCTTCTTCATTTTCTATACTTATCTTAAATCCACCCAGCTTGGGTTGTTGTAATTTAACATTTCATAGACTTCAGATCATAAAGGAATTGCAGCTATCCACAGTCAGAAGTCGAGCTTTAGGATACCTGTTCTTCATCTAAACCAAACTTACTGAGAGAACTTGTCCTTCTTTCTTCTTTTAGTATTCTTGGAACTTGATTCTAGAGGACTATAGGTAGCCTATGGTTATGAATTTCTATGAAATACCAGGTCCAAGGCATCCAAAGTCAGTGAATAATTCTGGCTAGACTTCCTTTGTTTCCATCTAAAACATGGTATGAATGGATACACGAATGCACTTTATTTCATATTACATTTTATTGGGACTTTCTAGTTCCCTGATATGTTGAGTCTGCTAAATCTCTAAATTCAAAGTTTGTATCTTTACCAGATAGATACATGTTCCAGTTACCCAAACACACCCTGACAAATGTATCCACTAGTACTCAACAATTCATGGAATTAGTGTATGAACAAGATACAAGAAATTACACATCCAACTAAACAACTTTCCTCCGATGCTTGCTTTTTCTAACCATCTGGTCTACACCACAATATTATTGTCACATACACTTTTTGTTCCCTGTAAATTTTACTTTTATTTCCATATTAAAATATGGGTTTAAATAAATTATTTTATAAAGATTAGTTGAAAATCTGTGGCATGCCAGGCACTACCTGAATTTATAGATCCCTGGTTGGTGCTTTGGTCACAGTAAAATCCTTCCTTCCTTTTATTACTCAGTAGGATTCAATTCTTAAAATATTACTGCTGGAAAACTTCATTGAGTCCTGTGATTTTTTAAATTTAAATAGCAAGAGAAATGTTTTTTCCAATAGCAATATAGAATGAAATTAGAGATTGATTCTTGTCTTGCTTTCAGCGGGACCCAATCTCCAGCTCAGCTTCTCACTTGCACAAAATTTACTCCCTACAGCATTCTAAATGTTCTAAATTTTAATTCAAATTTTCATTCTGTGCGTATTACCACTTGAGAGAAAAGGCACTTTCTTCACGCACTTCTTTTCATTTGTGTTAAGTCAAATCTCCTTAAATGTTCAGTTTAACATTCAGTTGGTTCCCAGCTTTATAGAAGGGTACCCTATGATTTGGGCAGCTATGGATAAAGTCTTTATCCATGATTCTGATCCCTATTTTTCATACATCGGTGCACTGAGTAATCTAGCAAGAACATTTCCCACCCATCCAGCAAACCAGAGCACCACTGTGCAAGGGAGATGTCAGGCTGGGGCCATCTACTGGTTGTATTGCTGAGCTTTCATTGACAAATTTGAAAAACTGCTTTACACATGTAATTCTATTGCATTCATAAAAATAACAGCACATATTAATATATTAATCACCTAAGTATGTGATGTTTCTTGTGCAATGGTTCTTTGCTCTTAAGATTAAATACTGTATGAAATTAATATGGACCATTTATCCAAAGAAAAAATAATTTATTTTACTTTCATAAACAAAATAAAAATGGGAGGAAAGGGGCCTCCTACTTCCCAATAACACCTAAAAGAAAATGAAGAGTAAAGTAACCAAAAAGAAATTGAAGAATATATTGTAAGATTTCATCATGAATTTGTATGTGTTGTTCTAAAATAGCTAAAATGCTAAAATGCAATGTTTTCAGGGATTAAAAAAGATCTGTCAATTTTATGATCTACCTTAAAGATTCTTATTAAAAAATAATTTCAAACAAAAAAAATTTAGCAAATTAAGAGAAGACTAAAGGCTTTTAAAATGGAAGTTCTAATAAATGAGCAACTACGAACCAAGAATAATCCAGATTGATTGAGTCTGGAGACCAAAAGTATATTTACATAATTATGCTCCTCAGCATGTATTTACTCATTTATTATATGATAATAGTGGTAGTTATTTGTGTTGTAATTTAGTCTTATTTCTTATTTTAACTGTGTCCAGGAGCAAGAGAGAGCATTTTACAGATTGTACAAGTTTAGGTGAGACTCCTTGCGCTTATTAAATCGCTATGGATTTACATTAATGTATCCACAGAGACAAATATACATACTAACTCCCTATGCTAATGCCTATACTTTCATAAATATATATTTATTTATGTATATAGGTATGCAATACATGTACATTCATTTACATCTAATATATGCATATGCACACATACATGCACACCAGTGTATCACATGTAACTTGTACCTTTTATACTCTCAGTTAAACAAAATCTTCTGTTGGCTCTTAGTTATACTGGGACTAAACACTATTCACATTTGCCCTTGGCAGACCCATCAGCAGGAGAGTTTTCTAGCAGGAACTCTAAGCAGCTTGTAATTTTATCAAGAAATGCAAAGTGCAATTTAATATGTATAAACGGCAGATAAATAACAAGACTTCCCAGCATAAAGAGGAAAGTGTAAACATGTTGCAGGTTTGGAGATGAGGCTACAGGAGCCAAATCTGGGAAGAAATACATTGCCACCATCACAGACAAAACTGGTAGAAACACCTGCAAGAGAAAGAAAAACTGGTTTAGGAATTAAACTGAACAACTGTGGGTTTCTACCTCATTCATAGGAATAAAAACATGTTTTCTGCCACACTAGAGTACCTTTTCTCATGCTGCTGCAAGCTCACCCAGCACAAGAGTCATCTGACCTCAAAACACCTACAAGATAGGCATCTTTTCTAAAATACTTCAGGCTCCCTCTACTGTCAAGGGGAAGAGATAGGCCTGGGATAGTACCTGAAATCCATTTGTCCACATATTAGGGACTCCTCAAGGACACTCGGGGCTGGGTGTTGTGCTGCTTTTGGCTGGGCCAGAGTTAATTTTCTCCACAATGGCTTGGTGAGGAGCTGTGTTTTGGATTTGTGTTGGACACAGAGATGATAACAAAGATGATCTTGCTAGTACTGAGCAGGGCTTACACTCAGCAAACTGATCCTGCTGTTGTTTATCAGGTAATTTGATCCACCTTCCTACCAGTTTTTACTACAAAACTTATAAAAATCTACTCAATTAAACATTAATACATAATAATCTCATTTTTTATGTCCACCTGGTTTGTGTCAAACACTAAGAATTTTCATTCCTGACATTATCAGCATTAAGAAGTTATCACAATCTCTTCCAAAGTGCAAACCTAAGTCTTGCACTCTATTAATACAGCTGTCCAAAGAGAAGATTCTTTTAAGTTAAATTATGTGTCTTCTTGTCTCTTTGACCTCAATGTATTAATGCCACAGCAAGATTGCTGTGGGTGTAATTTAGTGTGAGCACAGAAGTCAAAGGAGTTGAAGGCCCATCACCTGATACCTCCTGCTCTCTGACACCACCCTGCTCCTCCATGGAGTGAAATAAAGCTCAAATCAAAGCCTTTCACCAGACCTAGAACATCTCTGAGATAGAAACCTCCACATCTCTGAGAGGAAAACTCTTCTGCCCTTCAGCACTTGCCCTGAATTCAGCCCTTTGCAGACCACCTTCTTCCTCCCTGGGTTTTACATTTTAACATCTACAAACAGTTGACTTGTCAGATAAACACACTCAAACTAATACCGTCGCTCTCCACATACCATCCACGGCTTCGTTGCCAAGTCGAAGCTCCCACTTTTCAGTTTTTCCAGGCTCTGGTCTGTCCCCGCTCCCTCCCCTCCCTCCCACAGCCTCCTCTCTCCAGAGCCCATACGAAGACGCGCTAAGAGAAGCCCTTCGGATCAGACATGCAAGAAAACATCCACGTTTCGACTTTTGCTCTTCCAGGAAGCGCGGAACACCGCAGCTCTGAGAGCCGCCGCTCCTCATGGGACACGGCTGCCCTCAGAGCCACGGCTCCACATGGGACACAGCTGCCCTCAGAGCCACCGCTCCATGCGGGACAGCGCTCCACATGGGACACGGCAGCTCTGAAAGCCACTGCTCTACATTGGACAGCGCTCCACATGAGACACGGCTGCCCTCAGAGCCACCGCTCCACATGGGACACGGCAGTTCTGAGAGCCACCGCTCCACATGGGACAGGGCAGCCCTCAGAGCCAGCACTCGACATGGGACACCCCTCCACACGGGACAGGGCAGCTCTCAGAGCCCCGCTCCGCACGGAACAGCGCTCCCTCAGCTTTCCGCCCCGCACCCTCCACCACTAAAGGGCACTTCCGAATCAAAACAAGGGCGCGGCGACGACGGCCCGGGCCGTGAGGCCCGGCAGTGCTGATTGGTTGCGGCTCGGTGAGCGGGGCGGGGCCAGGCGGAACGGCTTTGCTGATTGGGTGCGAAGCGGGGCGGGGCGGTACGATCGCTCTGATTGGCTCCGGCGCGGGCGAAGCTCAGGGCTGGCAGCCGTTGGCGCGCGGTTTGAAGATGGCGACGGCGGCCCAGGGCGCGCTGGGAGTGATGGACGGCAGCGGCAGCTCCGTGAGCAGCTCCGTGAGCAGCTCCGTCAGTTCGGCCACGCCGGAGGCCCTGGAGGCTGTGGCCGCGGAGTGGATGCTGGAGTTCGCCTGCTCCTGCCTGTGCCGGCACTTCGCGGAGCAGAGCGGGGCGGAGTTCTGGCGGTGGAGGGACGTTGCGCAGGGTGAGGGGCGGCGGCGGTTCGGGCTCTGCGCAGCCGCGCCCGGGACAGCGAGTCCTGAGGGGCCGCAGGGGCAGCGCCCTCCTGCACGCCGGGCACTCAAACACTCATTGCCCATCGACCACCGTGGTCAGCAGCGCTGGGGGTGATGCTCAGCTCTGTCGGGGGCCTCAGGAGATCCCCGGGCTGTGAAGGGCAGGTGTGGTATCGGCAGCACTCGCACACGGCAGCAATACAGCAGTGCGGGAAATGTTTCAGAGAACTATAGTCTGTCAGACTGAGATGAGATGAAGTGTGGTGACTGGGTTTTGAATGGAAAAATATATATTTAAAACGGGGAATAAACTTTAGAGTGAGAGTGGTTGACAACTAGAAGTAAATGTCTAAGACTCAGATAAATTTGATGGATTTTTGATGTTTTCTTCAGTGAGATGCAGTTTTCCTGACGATACCAGGTTAGAGCTTTGGGGGATGTTTTGTCTGTGTTTTATGTTCTTGACTCAGGGGAACATAGCAGTATGACTTGTTTAAACTTGTGCAAAGAATGGAATACAATGGCACACAGAATGATTACTAAGTAGGTTGATATGGGATATGGTAAGAAATCTAATGATAACTTACTACAGTGCTTTGAATGGGAGGCTGCTAGATTAAGTTATTTATGTTGCTTCTCTATGTGTGGCCTTTAGACTGCAGCTCAGCAGGAGAATTGTACTGAGGTTTTGTGCAGGTGGGAAGCAGAGACACTGTCAATGCAAAAGCAGAGTGAAAAGATCTCCTGGGAAGACTGAGTGTGTTAGTAGAAACTATTAATAAAGTTGTACAGAATTCAAGGTCATGGGGAAATAACAAGTAATAGCAAATCTTGAACTTGCTCCTACTCTGTTCAGCAACAGAGGAAAGAGTTTGGCACTCTAAGATTATTAAGTCACTATTGTAGAAGTCTTTGGGAAGAGCTTAGCACAGTCATAGAATTGTAATAGAAAAGTAGGTGTGGTTTTTTCCGTAGAAACACAGAATTGTTACTCTTGCACGTGACAAAGGGAGACGCTACAGAAATAATGATTGTCTGTCAACAAGAAAATAAATTCAAATTGAAGCAAGTGCAGAAAGGTAGGAAGGCTGTGGTTCCAGATAATACTCAGCAGCTCCTTTGAACCCCAACTGTTCTGTGATTCACTTTTCATTTTGAATGGTTCTGTATTATGCTGTGAAGATGAATTACTATATCCAGCACATTAGCATAAGAAATTCACAGTAACCTGAATGATGGGAATAAGCTCATGATAGTTCCCTTTTTAAAATATGTAATAATTCTTGTGACCTTCCACCCTTGCAAGGAGGATTTTCCTTGTAAATTTACATTTCTGAGTAAGCTTTCCATGTAGCTTTTACTGCTTTATTTCTGTAAGTTGCTATAGCAACATGCTATACCAGTCTGTCTGTGGCTCAAGGTTTGTGGGCATTCCCTGGAAGTGCTCTTTGGAGCTGACAGCTGTCTTTTGTAGTACCCTACTTACCAAAAAAAAAACCCCTACATTTAATACTATGGTCTTTGAATTGGATGAATATAAGCCTGTGATTAATTCTGCTGTTTCTTCAGAAAAGGATATATTCTTCTGGTCAAGCTCTTAAATATTATTTCAGTTGTTTTAGCAAGGAAGAATACTATTTAAGTGGGCTTCATTGGTTTCTTAAGGAATTAGAAATTTAGTAAAATGTGGTAACACAGTTTCTACTATATATCTAGCCACACTGTGGCAGTGCTGGAGCAAAACTGACTTAACTTTTCTCTTCTTTTCCAGTTCTTATTAATGGCCTCTCCCAAATACCTCCACATCAGAAAAAAGCAGTCTATCTCTGTCAGCTTTTGATAAGAATTGCACAAGGAAAAAGCCTAGGTAAATACTCAGGTTCTTTTTTTCAAGTGTTTAAAAATAGTTGCATGAACTTTTGCAGAGGTAAATTAGAAATGTTTTCACATAGCCTTTACTATGCATATATATATATTTAAAATATAGATATAGCTATATATAAATAAATTGGATAAATTTCACTTTTTGGACTATCTTTTTTACACATGTGACTGAGCTGTCTGCAGCACTGGTGTTACTCTGTGCTGACTGACTTAGCTGCATGGAGTTTGAATGACCATATGCTTCTTAAATTACCAGGCTTTTTTTGTCAGAGTAGTATCAACAAAAGAAATATACTGGAAAGACCTGACTGGCTCTTAGTGAGCAATACTTACAAGTTTAAAACTCAGGATATGTGTTCTTTTCTGCACATTTCACTCTAGAGATTAAAGTAGGACAGACAGCAGGAATGAGAAGGTGGATGAAAAGGATGTCTGCCCATGTTTCCTACGGAAGACTGTAAGATCTCGGCTGGCAGCAAGTCCTTGGGGCTCTTACTCACTCCATCTTCTGTTTGGCTGCATTTGCAACTTGTTGGTTTAGCCAAAATAATTTTGTTTTGAGTTTCTGGAAGACTAACTTCTTTTTATTCCACTGTTTGATAAAGCTCTTTGGAATGTAAAGACTTCAGAAGTAGTCTTGAAAGCATAAGCATGGAAGAAAAAAGTGTATTCTAGCCTAGCAATGCCGCAAAGTCTTGTTTTTATACAATTAAATTTCCTACGTTGTTTATCAGGTATTATGGCATCCTGATTTAGTTTAGCTTGGGAATCAAATTCTAATATTTGAAATAGTTCATAAAATTATTTAAAATAGTATACAAATTATGAAATTTTTGTCCTAATGCTCTAAATTGTATTATTGCATATAACACTTGAGAATATTACTTCACTGTGTGTTTTTCTTATCAGTGGAGAGTGATCTGTGTGGTGAGGAAGATTGCATGTGTATATGGAAAGCTAATGGATGGTAGCTTTGCTATTTTTCTAGTTATTAAAATATTTGATCTGTGATGATCACACAGACGAGGTGTTTCAGCTCTCTAGGAGCTCAACACTTTTGTTTCACACTATTAAACAATATGAAGTGTCATGTTACTTGAGACGTTTTTGTTTTAGTTATGTGTGTACATGCACATAATACTGTTTGAAATTTCATTGTTTGACATTGTAGTGGATAAAAAATAATTTTTCTCTTCATTATTGTGTAAATTGCTTACCTTCTGTCTGAAAAATACTTAATGAAAGGGATCAGTTATTAAGAGAGATTCTGCTGATACCATAAAATGAAGACATAAGTGAGGCTGTAGTTCAGTGAACATCTGGAATTAAGCCGACACTGCCATGGGAAAGAAGCACTTGTGCCAGCTCCTCCTGCATCTGTTACATTGGCACACTCACTTGTGCAGGTGTGCAACGACCAGGCTGGGAAACTGCTTGAGTGTTAAGGGGATGAATATTGGGCTAGACTAGATTTCTGCCAGAACTGGTCACTGATCCTTTGCTGGGAGTTTGCAAAACCTTGGTGTTGGCCCAGCAGTACAGTGGCATGGGGGGTTGCTTCTGCTTTTTAAGTGACACTCCTGTGTAGACCTGTTTGAGTTTCCCTCATGGTTTAAGCACTTCAAATACAACAGAAAGTTAAGACATGGAAATAGTGATAGACACAGGAAGAAAAAACAACTTACCATGGTGATTGTATTACAAAATTAATAGTATCAATATCAAATGTTGTGAAATCTCATGCTAAGTTTAATGCATTATTAATGCCAGACCAAATACCTAATTGCAAGTGGCATTTTAAGTGAAAAATGATTAGCTGACATAATAGCCCCTGAAAATGCATCAGTAATGTTAGTAGCAAGGGTAGGAAGAACCAGTCTCTGAAAAGAAGACAGTTGCTTTGGGTATCTTAAACACCTAAAACTTGAGGAAAAAGGAATTGAAATTGTATAGTACGTATTAGTTTACTGCATATTACTGCATACTGTAATCTATTTAATTTTATCCTACAATTTTTATGAGTACTTTGTTTTTTTCTCCCTCTAAGGATTACAGTTTGAAAATGATAAAAGAATTTCACCTTTGGAATCTGCTCTGTCTTTCTGGACTTTACTTGAAAGGGAAGAAATTAAACTGGAAAAACTTCATGAAGAAATTCGTCGCTTGATTCAAATTCAGGTCTGTGTGACTTACTCATAATGCTTCAGGATGCTACCTACTGATTGGGAATGAGTAGCTGGAATGCTGCCTGGCAGGAAAGGGCCTGAGGGTGCTGGTCAACAGCAGCTGAACAAGAGCCAGTGTGTGCCCAGGTGGCCAAGAAGGCCAATGGCGCCTGGCTGGTATCCAGAACAGTGCGGCCATCAGGACCAGGACAGTGATTGTCCCCTGGGCTCAGCGCTGGTGAGGCCACAGCTCAAATCCTGTGTTCAGTTCTGGGCCCCTCAGGACAAGAAAGACTTTGAGGTACTGGGGAGTGTCCAGAGAAGGGCAAAGGAGCTGGGGAAAGGTCTCGTGAAAGGTCTGGAGCACAAGCCTTGCAAGGAGCAGCTGAGGGAGCTGGGAGTGTTTAGCCTGGACAAAAGGAGGCTCAGGGTGACCTTGTTATTCTCTGCAACTGCCTGAAAGGAGACTGGAGCCATGTGGGAGTTTGTCTCCTCTCCCAGGTGGCTAGTGACAGGATGAGAGGAAATGGCCTCAAGTTGTGCCAGGGGAGATTTAGATTGGGTATAAGGAAAAACTTTCACACAAAGGGTTGCACAACATTGGAACAGATAGCCCAGGGAATTGCTGGAGACATGATCCTTGGAAGTGTTTGAAAAAAACATGTGTATATGGCACTTGAGGATATGGTTTCATGGTGAACATGGTGGTGTGTGTTAGGTTGATGGTTGGACTTGATGACCTTAAAGGTCTTTTCCAGCCTTAAAAATTCTATCTTACTAAAACAGAGCCCTTTTTACCAAAATCTTGGACTATTAGCAGACTGAACTGAATTTTCAGTTTTAGTACAGAGTAAATAGATCTGTACAGGGCACCTTTTTTATCTCATATAGTTCCTGTTTGGCAGTTTTTCAAACAAATTTTAACTGGTACAATCTAAGAAAGATACCAATTGAAAAAAATTTCAAAACTAATTTCAGAACTAACTGTTAGAAGTAGATATGTGTCAGTAACTCTTAAATATATAAACTGAATTTTTGGAGTCTTAGAAAACTGTAGAATTGTGAATTCTCTTGCTTTTTCTGAATCTCAGGTGGAAAGTATTTAATCATATCTTTTAATTATATTTCTTGTAGATTGTTGCTGTCCATATGGAAAACAGGTATTTCAGGGAAGCTGCTGAAGTTCTTGAAAGGCTGTTCACAGACTCTGAATCAGATAAGGTAGTAACTTGTTTAAATTGCATTAAAAGGTCTTGACTTTCAGGGGAGAAAAAGGGGAGTTGGTTTCCAAAGCTAGCAAATCCTACCTGCATAACTTCAATCTCATTATTGTCTGTGCAGTCACTTTCATACCTATGTCTCTTTAGAATACAAAAGGAAATTTGTGACCAGGATATTGATAGACAAATGGGATGATTTTTGTGGGAGTAAAATGCTTTTAGTAGGAGTTGTCCTTCATCCCCTCTTCCACTTCATATAAGGAGTGAGATGGCACTACAAATTCTGGGAATTTGATAGTGCTGACTACTAACAGCCAATTTGCAGATTTCTATTGTAGTGGACTCTGTCACCTCTGATTAGTGTTCTATGTACCAAAGCATCCCAGGAAGGAAAACTCATTAGCTTCTGTAGTACAGAGTGAATGCTATTATGCCTCTGACAGGAAAAGACAACATGTATGTTGGGCCACCTCCTGGTTTGAAGTTGGCTGCATCATTCAGAAAGTTGCAAGTTTGAGTGAATAACTCGCTAATATAATAGTTGGTGCATAACTCTCTAATATAATAGTTAGTGCACACACTTGAATTTGCTGGAGTAGAGAAAAGAGCAACAGAAGAACTGTAGGTGAAGAGAAGTTAAAAATGCTTCCTATATCCTCAACTGGTATATTAGGACACATGTTCTATGTAAGTAGTAGCCTGTGTATAATTACTCCTCAGATACACTTCCATTCAGAGGATTTGGATGTTTGGAAAGTGTAGATTGTGGTAATAGTGCTGAAATTCATGAATAAAAATGTAACCTATACACAGGCTGGATTGGCTTCTGTAAAATTCAAAGGGATTGGTAGACAAAATGAGAATTTCTAATTATCAATATTGATGTATCCTTAATGCTGCTGTACTAAGTTTTCCTTCTCCTGAATACTGTACACCCCTTTCAATGGCAGTTTTTTGAGATAGCAAATGAGAAGAGAGAACTGAGTAATGGGTGGTTTTTTCTGAGTGTTTTTCCTCCACTGACAGCCCTGCTTTCAGTGTTATTCATAAAGGAAATGAAAATGTAAATCTCTGGTCAGTTACACTTGACCATTTATGAGCACATAAGGTAAATAACTGGCATAATGTCTAGGTGACTCTAGAACTGTTTCAAACTGCAGCAGAACTGTATAGGGATATGCAGGAAACTGTGTAATCATCATGTTGAGCTTTCTGTATTTCCTGTTTTGCATAGATACCAAGTTTGCTGCAGGATTGTGTTGTATAAAGCTGTGCTTTTCTTAGCCTTTAAGGGTGAAGCTGGCAACCATAATTAAAACCAAGGATCCATATGTTCCTCTTCTCCAAAGCTTCAGTTACAGTCTTTTGATAAGTAAAATCAAGTCTTACATTGAACTTTTCATGAAAGAAAATGAAACTAACTTCTTAATGCAGGTATGTTGAAAGTATTTTGAAAACTTTTGAAAAAATTTACCTGATACAGTTAAATAGATTTCTCTTTCCAAGGGAGTTGTTTAGGCAATATTCAATTACTGTATTAGATGAAAAGGAAACTGCCTTCCTTTGGATTGTCTTATTTTCAACCTTTTTGTTATAATTAATATGTCTTGGAGGAAGTTAGTAGGAAAGAGACTCCTCTTAAATATCTTCTATGAATGTTTTTCCCACAACTTTTTGATTAGAAAAATAGTTAGGACATTAGTGTAATTAAAACAAGAGCTGCTTAAGAGATGCAGTTCTGATGTGAGACTCCTTTAAAAATGTAACTTTATATTTAATGCTTATTTTATTTAAGCCTACATGTCTTCCCATACTAAAGATAAAAAAATCAAGACCTGTTAATTTGAATAAAAGCTTTAGGAATGTCAGGGGAGTTAGGAGATAGAAAACTATTATTGCTGTTTTCCTGTAAATACAAATGTTCCTTACAAACAGTCTCACTCAGAAGTGATTTAAAATTGGCAAGAACAACATTCCTTCTTCAGTTCATCTTCAGGAGGATTGTAAAGAATTTCTCTTATGTTTACTTCGTATAAAAGAATATTGAATTATTCAATTACAAAAGCACAGATGTCTAAAGGTAATAAGAAGCAAATTTTAAATAAACAATCCTGAAGTTCCTCTGTGTTTTTCATTCTCTTACCAGAGAGACTGGACAACTTATTACATACACTCAAAGTATAATACAAGGAATACTTTTTAATGGTTTGACTTGAATGTCAGTTTTCAAGTTTATTTTTCAAGGCTCTTTCTTTGAGTCTAAGAGGAAGTGGAGGCTTGGAGGTGTCAGAGAAGGCCCAGAATTCCATACTAACATGCCTAAGGCCCTCGCTGCCTGCATCCTCACTGCCTGCATGTTTGTCCTGCTGTCACCCACATTGCAAATCTTACTTTGAACAGTTACTCTGGCACATGGAGGAGAGAACTTTGTGAGGAATTCCCACTTCTGTGCAGCACTCAGGTCTCCCAGCAATGCACCCTGTCTTCTCTGCAGAAGAACATTCTAGCTTTAACTGCTAATTTCTCTTTCTTCTAGTGCCAGATGTAGAAGTATAATCATAGAGTAATTTGGATTGAAAGGAATCTTTAAAGGTAGTTTAGTGCAACCCACAATAAGCAACCCTGCAGTAAGCAGGGGCATCTTTAATTAGATCAGGTTGTTTAGAGCCCCATTCAACCTGGCCTTGAAGGTTTTCAGGGATCAGACATCAACCACCTTGCTGGGCAGAATGTTCTATGTTTTGCCACTCTCATCATAAACAAAACAAAATTCTTCCTTATATCTAATCCAAATCTACCCTCATTTAGTTTAAAACCATTAACTCTTGTCCTACCTCTACAAGCCCTGGTAAGAGGTAAAGTCCCATCATTATTCAGTATAGGAGGTCCTTCTAGGTACTCTATAAGGAGTAATGAATTACTACTTCCTTCTCTTGGCAATGGAGGAGAAATAATCCTAGTTTATGGCTAGAAGTTTGAGCAGGATGTTAGAAATATTTTTTGCCAGTGCAAAAAAGGTTCTATTACAAGCCTCAAGTCTGCTTAGACATGTCTTTTGAACATGCTACATGTATGCTTTGTCCTGCCATGTGCTACAGAACTAGATAAACTTGACACCTGTCAGTTTTAGTTTCTAACCTAGTTAAAAAGACCAGATTTGGAGTACTTTGATAGTATTTGCAGTCTCAGTTAAGTTCTGTAATTTACTTAACACATTCTTAAGTTCACTCATTATGCGACTATTTGTTGTATTTCTTTGTGTCCATATAAAAATCAGTTGCAGCTATGACTAAAATTTCTCCAAGTTGTTAGTTGATAAAGATCTTTATGGATTTCAACTTAACATGCTAAAGTTGTTTTGAAACTACTTCTTTAATGTTAATACCTCTGAAATGTCTGTCAAATAAGCACTGCTAGTTCTAATAAAAAGTATGCATGTTAAACTTAGTGCAAACTCCTATCTAGGTACTGCCTGGCTTTAATTTTAACATATCAGTTGTATTTCTCACAGGAAGCCACAAAACATGTGGTGTCTAAAGGATTGGGAGCAACAGCATTGCAGAACAGATCTGTGAAAGTCAATGAAAATGGCAGAAGTGATTTGGAAACAAAACATAGGTTTGTTATTAAGTATTATACTGCTAAGGGATGTACTTGGACAGTAACATGAAACTTGTAGATCAAAGAGTAGATAAAAGGGGGGGGGCACTAAATTCCAAATTGCTGTCCAATAGAAAATTAGTTACAAGCACATTCCCTATTTTCTTTAAATGTGTTTTCTTCTGTGGTTGTTACTTTTGGCATTTACATGAAAAAGCTCATCATTAAGTTTAATTATTTGTGAGGTTGCAGAATTTGCAGTTTAAACAGCTGTCAGTCCATAATAATATAAGTACAAAAAAGACTTTGCTTTTTTAATGCTTGGTTGAACTCCTTTTAGTTCTAATTTCAGGCTATAGGTCATCTCAAGAAGAAAAAGAATAAGGAAATTTATTAAGTCTTACATTTTTCTTACAGCTGAACCCTTAATGATGCTAGTGTGGAGGGAAATAGTTACATTGCTTCATGATTCTGACAGTGCAAACCTTCAGAACAATTACATGATTATTTTGGAAAATGCTAATATTCTAGGTTTATCACCACTTGTTCAGGGTGAATAAATTGCTGGCTTTAGCTGGGATAGAGTCTATATTTCTTCATTTTTGTACTTGGAATACTTGGCATCATTTAGTTAAGAAGACACTGATGCAGACAGTATAGAGGAAGACAAGTCATAAGATTTTTTTTAATTTGTTTTTTTAGAAGGGCAGCTCCTGACACATCTGAGAGATATGACTAAACACTCGTTCAAAAATACCTATGGAAATAATTCCTAATGAAAAATAGAAGTGCAAAATACCTCTTATCTTCAACTTAAATGTCTTGGGGACAGGCTGCCCAAGGAAGTGGTCACATTACCAAACCTGATAAAGTTCAAGAAATATTTGCATAGTGGCCTTAGATACATGGTGTGAGTCCTGGGGATGTCTGTGCAGAGGTAAAAGCTGAACTCAGTGATCCCTGTGGGTCCCTTCCAACTCGGCAGATTCTGTATTTCTCCTCCAGGTATAGGGAGGCAAGGTTAAGAGGGTGAATGCATTGATGCAGTCAGTTATTGTATGCCACTGCTTCTACAGAGAAGATTCTTTCATTAAAATATTGTTGAATTATATAAATGGCAAGTTGCTGCCTAGGAAATAATTTTTTTGTCTTTTCTTTTTAAGGTTGGTGAAAGAGAAACAGTATATCACAAATAAGTCATCTGGAGTCATAACAAAACCCATAGCAAGGTGAAGAAATTTGTGTTATTGTTCTGGTCACAGACTTTTCATCAAGTACTTTGTATTTTTACTTCAGATCTGTGTTCTTTGCAGGAAATGTTCAGGACAGAAGCCCAAAGAGAGCAGAGTTCTTCAGAGTGAGTATTAGTTTATTTTTACAATTTCAAACGCTTAATCCAATCACATTGGATAGTACTTAAAAATAATGCAGAAATGGTTGTGGTGGATAAAAACACTCCAAGTTGTGTATGGTTTCTGCACAAATGCAGATTTGGTGGTTGCCATATTTAGGAAGCTATGAAGTGGCTTAAGGTTCTCCAGCAATTAATTTTGCAAAATCATTGACTGTTTTCTGGTTTGCTTGGTTGGTTTACAGGACTTATGGTATCCTGTCCAAAAGAAAGCTGACAGCAGTACTGAAATTCATTTCTTTCTGAATTCTGTGCTAGATAACCTGATTAGGAAGGAACTAAAGAAGTTAGCTGATTGGAAAAACAAATTGTATTGTAAAATGTACAAAGTCAGGATGTTTGTGTGATTTCCTGGTATTACTTCTTAAAAACCTAACACAGATAATATAATAGTTATAAGTAAGTTCTTAAGACCATTAGCACCCTCTTACCACAGCAAGATGATGTTATAGTTCCTGCACAAGGCCATGTTGTATAAGGAAGAACAAACTCTTAAGATGCCTTGAGTGCTTGTTGCAGTTAAAACCTGATAAATCTACTTGGAAATGATGGAATTTGTATACAAAGAATCATAGCTCTCATTGGTTCTTACTTCCCATTCTATGTAAAATGAAACTAGTGTATATAGTAAAAATGTTTTTACCAAAATTAAATGTTTTGTTATTATGTACCAATTTTTACCTAATAGTTTAAAATATTATTCTGTGAGCTCTATTGTATAGAAATTAGGGTGGGTTTTTTCAATAGTCTGTTTTTTGAAGCCCTTGGACTATGGCAAGGTTCATGTGTATTCATTTATAAAAGTATGTATGTAAAGAGACATTGAAATTTTCCCAATCTGTCAAAGCATATCAAAATAGTGTACATCTTGTCAGGTCTAAATAGTAAAATGCAAAACTGCTGCCTTGATGTTGACTCCTCTTTGTTTTGGATTTATGTTAACTGTCTTCTAGGTCTTACCAACATTCAAAATGTGGGACAAAACGAAGTTTCTTTGGCATGTAGCCGAAGAAGACAGGTTTGTACCTATTCTCTCTTCTAAACAGAGATAAAATGAATCGGCATGCACAGATTTTTTTTCCTCAGTTTTAATTTTTAAATCTAGTGCTTAGATTTAAGACTCTGTAGCTTACTCAAGTGCTACAGTTCCTGAAATTGTTACAGTCCCTTTCTTTTAAAGACAGGAAATATAACATATTTTTACTGTCTCAAGTACTGCTGTTGCTAATGCTTCCAAGGCTTTTATTTGTTGAAATACACCATTACCAAAGCTTAGTGTGAAATAAAAAATTCTTTCCACGGTTTGGATTAAAGAATTCAGGATGTAATTTGCCTGTGAGAATTTTGGGCAGTTATCTGAGGCAACTCATTTTCCATCTTAAAAGCTTAAAAATTTAGCAGTTTTATAACTCAATACTTTTTTATGTGATGTAAAAACATTTACTTGGGAAACTGCTCTAGTTTGTATAAATCAAATGGTAGGGTCTTCTTATAATGCTACATTTCAAATGGCCCTTTGTGCACTCTTTGTGGGTACGCCTACTTCATTGAATTACATTAAAATAACCCTACTGGGTTCACTAATGCTAGAATTCCCATTGATAGGATGTGCAGAAGTGTATGCCTTAATAGAATGCAATTTGAAGTTGATTTGATGTTGGGGTCTTTCAAGCTGATTTTTGATTATAGCCAATTTTCCTTCATGAGCATTCAGCATTTTATCATGGTAACTGAAGAAATTAACATTGAATATGTGTATTGCCATTGCTGGATTCCTCTTCATAATATCTCTTAGGAAGCAATGTGGAGTCTTTCCGTTTAGATTATAGTACAAGTTGACATCATATATCCATTTTGATGTGAGGTGTTTCATTTTCTGTTGTTCATTTTGATATTTCATTTTTCATATAACAGGGAAGACGAAATCTGTTTTGTTTTTTTTTTTTCTGGAGGAGAGTTATACTTCCTCCTATTTCTTTAAGCATTTTTACTGAAGTTGATGTACTGATTACATCTTCAGTTACATGCTGTCCTCAAATGAGTTGAAGTCCTAATGAGACCTCATTCTTGAAGTTTAAGCCCCTATAAAGAGATTTTTCACTTTTTCACAAATCTCAGGAATAGTTAGATCACTGACAATCTGTTTAAAAGCTGCAGATAAAACCAGTGCCCTAAAAAAAAAAAAGCATCACTTACTGGATTTGCCTTTAAAGACAAAATTACTTTATTCTTGCATATACTTGGATAGGTACCTTGTTAGGCAGTTGCTGGTAAGCATGACCCCTTCCATCAAGCTTGTTTTCAACATCAAGAATTAAACTGTTTGGACCACAATGACACAGAGCTAATGAAAGCTTTGTAGTCACATATTTTTGTGCTGAGCTGGTCTGTTACGGGGTCACCTACAAGCACTGTGTCTAGGTCTAGGGCTTACACACACATCTTGTTAGAAAAAAATAGGAGTTGTTTGCTTAATTATGTTGTTAGAGTTCAGCCTTAATTGAAATATAAGGACTAAATTTGTAGAGAACTGCATCTGACAGGGGCATTGAAAATTTTAAGAGAACTTAAATGAAACTTAACATTCAGAACTGTGTTTCTTTCAACGCTTAGAAAAGTTGTAGGCATCTGCTCCTCTGTTATATTTATGCCTTACTCCCTACCACTAAAACCTCATAAATGTTTTATAGAAAGCAATGATAATTGGCCTTTTAAACAATAAATCTGCTCCTCTTCTTAATCATCTGGGTTATAAAATTGTCCACATGCATGAAAGAATGCAATGAATGTCAAGCTGTTGACTTCTAGAACTTCCTTTTCCATGTAGTCCCTCATTCAATGTTGGCATTGTTTGCTCTTGTTTTGTAAATGGCATTTCATTGCAATGGTTCAGTGCCCATTTTCAGCCTTTCATTGCAGTGTTTTCAGTTAGCTGCATAGAACAATCTGCAGTGCTATTGAAGGGACACATACTTTATTTTCTCATTCCTAAATTAGGGGATGCAAGTGTCACAGAATTTAGAGAACTATTTGTACTCAATTTTATATCCAGCAATTATATGGCAAGTCCTTTGAGTTGTCTAAAATCTAGATGATACTTGATTTAAATTAGCAATGTGTCTGAAAATCTGAGTGTTTAGAGTTTTGTCAGACTTGTATGGAATGAAAAAATCATATATTTAAAGCTGAAGGACAAAAAGCTCTGACTCAGAGCAGAGTCCCCTAATGCATAAAGGAGACAGGTTACTAGAGCAGAACTGACTCAAAGGAATAACAAGATCTTCAGATTTGTGAGTGAATGTCTTCACATTCTGCCTGGCTAAGTGAAGCATGCTCTGCTGGTGTTCAGAGCTGGCCAGATGTCACATTGTTGCTGTGGACCAGGCACTGTGCTGATGTGAGCTCAAGCGTAGTGCTGCATTATGTCCAGGCTTTCCACCACTCCTGTAACAGTGCAGAGCTGGAATCTACATAAGTTCTGTCCCACAAGGGACAGAGAGCTGGTCAGTGAGTGGGGCAGGGGGCAAGTTACTGCTCTGTTCTGTTCCTCACTGAAGAGTCAGTCCCTGATTTACCTGTAAAGCAGGCCCTCATTTATACAATAGATGGAAGAAATTTATTTTTTTAAAAAGCTCAATGTGAGCAATTAAAAATCAAAACAAGCTAAAAACAACCCTTTTAACAGCAAATGTAATTAATCATTGCAAGTAACAAGGGTTGTGATTGTCTCTTTTGATGAAAGTATTTGAATTATCTGGTGCTGTAGGTCAAGCATAACTGTGTTACTTGAATAAAGATTTTATTTAGTAAAGTTTTCTGGCATGCTCTGAAATGAGATGAACTACATTATTCAAATGGAATCTCTGGCCTTTTAATAATAGTAGAAAAAAAAGCTATTCACTGCTAATGTTGCAAAAGATCTGTGGAACAGGAAGAATTAGAAAAAGGAAGTATTTTTGATAAAGGGTAAACTACTTTAGTGAAATTTTAGGTTCCTAACTGTGTAGAAATACAGTTGAACTACTATTACTTGTAATTCTTTCACTGCTTAGTGAAGTTTGTCAGTGATCAGAGTTTACTGAAAAGACCCTGATACTTGCATTAAGCTGGAATAAATCCAGCTTTGAGATTTGAAGTTTGGTCTTTATACACCTCAGTTTGCACTTTGTGTAGATGCCACATTTTCCCCTTTTGGAGAAAAACCAGGATACAGTTTTGATCTGTTACAGTTTTGAGGCTGAATGTTACCTAAGTTCCTTCCCACTCAGAGACTCCCCCTTGTCTTGCATGTCTGAGCCCTGCTGCAATTTTTAGAAGTTTAAATTAACAGAAGGGTGGAACCATGCAGAATAGCACTTAAAATTTTCACTCGGCCAGAGACTGTACTGATGATGCTTACAAGTGCAGAATCTTTCTAAGATCCCAAAGGGGTTCCATGTCATTAAGAAATAAATTTATTTTTTCCTCCTATTTCCATGGATATGGGTTCTTGTGCCACTGACAGTCATATTGGCTGGGTGTTCCTGCTGCTCATCCTCCCTTTGTGCACAAGCAGGAGGGTATGCATTTGTGTAATGGCAGCAGCCATAAGATTTACATTTCCACTGGGTACATTATTTTCAGAGTTAAGTGATGTTTGTCCCCCTTTAATTCACATTTCCTTGCACTTACCAGATCTACTAGCTGGCTTTAAGCTGAGGCTATTCCTTTGCACCTGCATTTCCCTTTGTGCCCAGTTCTTTACAATTTTGAAGTTTTCAATTGTAAAGGATAGCCATAACATGATTCTGTAAAGTTCTCTTCTGCTCTATAGCCAATGCCATTTATCCATTTGATAGTTGGAAGTGATATGTTACTTGTAGGAGGAGGTTTTATACATACTCTGGGAAACCAACCTTTTATTCCACCAAGCTATAAATTTTAGGCTGTCAGATTCAGCCATTTACAATTCTTATGGCTCTTGTAATGTTCTATAAACATTTTTTACTTCCAATCCTGTTACTCCAATTAACCCAGGGCTTTATTAACACAGATCCCCTTTGGGAGCCCCCATAAAGCTCTAAAGGTTCAGTTAAAAATGTATCATTTATCTCTAGTTTCAAGATATGGTGCTCAAAAAAAACCCTCTGACATGTGTACTCTAACAATTAGAGAGCTGTTTGAAAGCTTACTTTTATATTTGCTATAAGCTCTCACATTAATACCTTTCTCTGTTCAAAAATCTGCTGTTTTTCTTGCCCTAGAAATGGACTCCGAAAGAAGACCTGGAGCTGAAACTGGGAGTAAAGGAGTTTGGAGTGGGTAACTGGGCTAAAATTTTAGCCCATGGTGACTTCGACAACCGAACAAGTGTCATGTTGAAAGACCGGTGGAGAACATTGAGCAAGATCAAACAAAGTTGATTTGGACTACAGGAACCAACTCTTCTTGACCTTTCCCTACATAAGGACCTACTCTAGCTTTTCAGAATAACATCTTATTTTAGTGTCAGTGTGTCCAGCAGTGCTGCTGACATAAAACATGAAATAGTAATACGTGTAAAACATTTGTGTAAGCTCACCTACTCTGGTAATGATGACTTAAATGTAAATTCTGGCCTTTTTTGCTACATGCAATAACAGATAACCTAGATTCTGAAATGTGAAAATGTTTGTAGTGATTTAAGAAATGTCTGTTATGTAAATAGGGGTATTAGATCTGACTGGCAACATTTTTAGTTTGATGGAGGCTAATAAAAAGTCAAATGTTCTGTATTTTTAAAGGGCTGTATCTCTTTTTAGATTGACCTTTTCAGAATTTTACTTCCTGCCATATAACCCATTCTAATTTGTTTTGCTTCACTTTGAAATTTAGGTCAGATTTGACATTTCTATAAGTTTTACCAAAAAGTATGCATGTATTAGTATTGCTAATTTTCTGAGATGATGGTTTGTTGGGGGTTTTTTCTGCAGTTAAAAAGCGTAAATTCATATAATAACGTATTTTTAAGTAACAAAGGGACTGGTTAGTCTTTTACACGGAAAGAAACCCTATTACACTAGCACTTAGCATTTCTTGGTTAGCTTGTGACACCTACCTTGTCTTGATCAGTGCCTTCTTCCAGACCAGCAGGAAAGGGAAAGCGCAAAAACACATGGCCAAAGTGGGGCTCAGTAATGAGTCTACACTGTCAGTGACAGCAAAGATACATTTTAATGGAGGTCACTATCAAGGTCTCTGCTGGCCACTGCAACTCTCCTGCTCATGGGAGACTGGGACAGATGGATGATGGCACTAGCCTCTATCTCTGGATTCAGATCATTTGGAAGAGATTTCCACAATCTCAGAAAACTCATGCATTCCACTGTCATACTGGTGTGAGTCTAGTGACTTGAACTAACATAATACAGCATTCTTTTAAAAGCGAAATCCCCTGAATTCAGATATTTTCTGTACTTTTTTTTCATGGCTAAGGTTTTTATTTTCCAAGAACCTTTTAAGAACAAGCACCTGTCTGAATTGGTCATATTAAAACAAAGCTCTCTGAGCTACTTTTCCCCATTAAAAAGGAAAACATATAGTTATGAAGTCTGAAACATTCAGAAAGTATTAAAATAATCTCTGCTTTCTGTTTTGGAGGCTTGCATTCATTACAATAAAATAGTAAAATGCAGTTTAAAAGTTTGTTTCACAACACACTTATTGTGGACAGAACCTCAAGCAGATCACCTTCCTCATTCTGGCTAACAGACTCTATGGCTTCTCCTAGTAAGTCTTTATGCTGCATGGAGAGATGCTGCCTATCTTAACAGGATATTTTCTCCACCTACATAGCAGTCTTGCCTGTGCTCAGCTGTTGCAGGTTCTTATGTTAGTCATTGTAGATGAGCATTTTTAACTAGTAATAAGTAATTTTTTTACTCTTAGCCAAGGCCTTAGTCACAAGGTCTTGTCTAAGTTCATCTGCCAGAGAAGTTACACTGTGTATTACTGACATGAAGTTCTGAGGAGACCAATACCTTAACAATGCTGTCTGGGTCTATGTCTTCATGAAGGCTGAACGTGAAAACTGCAGGGTAGAGGAAGAATACTTACAAAATTATAGTGTAAAAAATTGTCTATATGATATGGACAGTAACAAAGTACCTAACCTGAAATCAGTTTTAGCTTTCAAAAACTTCATTTTTATTCTCCCTTGCTCTTAAATGTTGACAGTAACTATTCTCAGACTTGAAAATATTTGGCTGGCTCACTACTGAGTAGGAGCATTGCCTGGAGACAGGGCTATGGCCAGTAAAGATGGAGAACTAAAGGAAAGCAACTACTATGGTTAGAAACATTAGCTCTTTAATTACAAAAGAGAAACATGGTAACATGCTTCTAGTGTTCTAATACAGAGATCAGTCTTTGCATTTTGTATTAAGGCAAAGAGAATTTCCTGAAATGATTCTGCTGAAGTCCTGACTCATTTAAAATTTGTTAAGGCTCCAGAAATGCAGCAGAAATATATTGGTTTCTTGGCATTGGTGTTAATTTTCTTAGTCTTTTTGTTGCAATTTTAAAGGCCATTTAAACTTTCATGTAAAAATAAAACTATGCACCAGGGGACAGGAACAGTGGTCCAGTTGCCGGATCTTCTTCCAGGTTCCTTGGCACTGAGAGTTGCCAATTGCTTCCCAGTGTAAGATTTTATCTCTGAAATGAGAATAAATATGAAATTAGAGGAGTAAAGCTGTGTATTTAGTGTTACTGGATTGTGTTGTATAAAATGTCAGAAGATTTAATCATGTAAGACTTTACTAAACTCATCTAGCTCTTAAAATGCTTTCTGGAGCAGACATTCTATTACTAAGTGGAATATCCAGGATGGTGGGTTGAGCAGCTGGTTGTACAGGTATTAAGTAGTATGCATATTAATAAATGTATGGATCAAATAAAAATCAGTTCTGAATAATAAATATCTACTTTAATAATAAATATCTGCTTTCACAATTACTTTTCTAAAAACCAGGTATTATATGCTTGAGGGGAGTACCAATCCACCACTGTTAAATCTGCAGTCAGATTTGGACTATGGCAGGAAATACCTTTTTTAAGTAAAAGTGCACACAACTGTAAAAAGTCCTCTTCCACTACACAAATTCCATCACTTCTTCACAACTGTGAATAAAGCATTAAACTCTTATGTTAAAATGACTTCACAATTTTATCTGGGTTTTAAAAGCAATTTCTGTGAGAAGCAAAAGGATAAAACTTCTGAGCTCTACAAGCGGTTTGAGCTGTTCCATCTTTTAGATCCATTTAATGCATCTCTAATGAGATACCCTGAGCAGTCTGAACTCCCGTGGTGGGTCTGGCTCACCCGTGTGCGCCGTGGCCGTCCCCAGAGCAGCGCCGCGTGGCCGGGCCCATGGCCGGCGGCTGGCAGGCCACGCACACGGTGTGGCCCTCGCGCAGGTACTGCATCCAGCGCACGTGCGGGCGCGTCTCCAAAGCACAGTGCTGGGAAAGGGATTCCGTCCGGAACTCCACGCAGTATCTGCTCCGGAGGAAAAGCACCAAATCATGAGAGATCAAGCATGAGCTAAGTAGGCACTTTGAATGGACTTACATATCGTAAGGGTGGCGCAAGTTAGACATCGTTGTTGCTAACAAATCTTCTGACCCTAACCCAATCAGTGGATTCTTAGAAACATTATGCAAACTATTTCTCACTCTATGCCCCAGTCCAGTGTTTTATGTATAATCTCACTTTCTCATAGTGTTCTGTATTCCTAAATTATTTTGAAAAACAGATCTCAGTAACCCATATTTTTTTCTTCTATGCTGCTGAAAGAAAATGGAAAAGAGACTTTAGGAATATCAATGAGTTTTATTGTTCTAGGAAAAATAGCACAGGACAAAACATTATGGGCATTACAGACCCAGTAATAGCCTAATTTAAACTTCATTACCATCTCTACTGGTAACTAAACAAAATTTCTTACTGCTTGTGTCAAACAGTTTAAAAAAAAAGGTCTCTTGAGACCAATCCCATTCAGCCCATGTTGTTCAGAGACCTACATCTAATTTCTCAGACTTGCACTTAGGATACATTCAGCTTTGTTTTAGCATTGTTTACTGCTGGCTTTCAAAAGCAGCTATCATCAGACCTGCCATGATCCCAATGTCTAATTCAGGACAATTAGCAAGTAATAAACAATATCTAGAACATGCAAATAAGCTGCGGGAGAGAAAACCAGTACAAGCTTATTGTTTAATGATTGCAAATTTAATTACATTTTTCTCTGTAGACAGCTGTTTTCTGCTGAACAAGATGACCCACATACATATGATAAATAGATTACCCTGCTGCTTCTTTGTCTGAAGGCCAGAGAGAAGATGCTGCTTGTCTTTTTCTTTCTTTACCGTATTCAGAGGTAGTTATGAAAGCAGGGACTGAGGAAAAAAACAGTTATGGTAAAACAGCAAGGCACAGCTGAGTCATATTGCAATTCCTGTAACAGTGGGTGAATGAATCAGGAGCTTGTGGATGGCGATGCTGGCTCACTTTATTGAAAAAGTGATAAATGTTGGCAACATTGGACCTCAACCCCATTCCCTACAGCTAAGCTCTCTTTATTCAGAAAAAAAAAAAAATCTAATAATGCATGCTATCTAGCCAGTGAGGAAAGAGGATGTACTGGAATCCCACAAGGAGTACTATTTCCTGTTTCATAGTGAATTTGTGTTCCAACTTCGCACAGAGATAATTTGATACTTAGATTTAGTTGAAGGAATGCACAGAGCTTAGTTGTTTGCATAGAAATGAAGAAAAGCTAGAGTAGAAAAACAAATTATTGAATAAAAAGCAATATGACAGTAGAAAGTTCTAAATTATAATTTTAACCAGCTAACTGCAGACAGATGCTTGTTTTTTTGCTGTTCATTGACATCAGCAAAATTTGTGATGGTTGTGATGGACACAATATACAGCAGAGAGATGAAATTGAGAATACCATGCTCGTGGCCACAGTCCTCCCCCTGGTAAGTCAGGTACTCCAGGCAGCCAGCCTTCTCCTCCAGAGCTGGGCACGGCTCCCCACCATTTTGAGGCTCCTGTTGTACATAGCGCCGACGGACCCGCAGACCAGGATGACATTGTTCTGCACAGCCACTCCAATGACTCCACTCCCCCACAACACAGGGAATAGCTGCAAAGCAGTATTAAAATATTATCAGTGGTCAGGACTTCTGTTTTTATCCTAATTGCTCTCAAAATCTTGAGATAATCAGATTATTTTGAAGGGGTTTTTGTTTGGTTTGGGTTTTTTTACTTTTTCTTTTCTAATTTTATTTATATGGGTTTGAATGCTCTTCCGTGATTTTGCATACTCAAATTGAAAGTTCAAACCTGCTTGCAATGCTTGGCTCCCTATTCCATCCCTTGTGCACAAAGAAACAGCTGTGGGGCTCTTCTGTACCCTCTTCTGAAGCATGAAGCATTAGCCTCAAAGGAGACCAGTTCATGGATTACCTACACCAGACAGGTCTGATATTCTTTGGCAGCTCCTACACCACTAGATTTTGTTTAAAGGCTGGAACATTAAACAGCATCATGCTTGATTCCCTTCAGATCAATTTCTGTCTAATTTTTCTTCAACACTTACTGTATCCACTGCCACCTGTTTTAACACAGGTCCTGCTCATATCCAACTACAGAACAGTCCACTGGATATTTGAATTTCAGTTCTCATGGATCACAAACTTCCTCTGAACTTGGTCAAAAATTCTGGGGAAAGTACCATTATTTCTAAAGTAAACTTTGAATTATAAGAAACTGCATTTCCCTCAGGGAGGGAAGAAAAGGTTTTGTGGTGTCATTCCCAGAATACAAAAACAGGTGATAGATACCTTATTCCTGAGTGAGAAGCTACATAACACAGAAGTCTTCACTTCATTTTTCCATTAAATCAATACGCAACTGTAAAGAACATACAGCCATTTTACATCTTCATGAAACTGCTTTCCTCAGCCTCATCTCCAGGAACACCAAGTCCCTGTTTTTGAAAACTGTATAACCTAAAAATTTTCCCTTTTCCTAGCAGTTAGAATGAATACTACAACTTTTCAAAGCTTCACTGCAGGCTGAACCCTGAGGGGTTGGATCAAGATGATCTCTGGATGCTCACTGATGGAACAAACACAACCTCTCCATCTGGGAGCTTCAAATCTGCACAGCTGTGCCAGGAGGAGCCATGAAAGAGTAGATAAGAAAAATGTCTCACACATAGGTATCCATCAAGTGGAAGAGTTCTCTGAGGATAAGCAATCATTTCCCTACACGAGTCATCCTCAATTTGTGGCCTACAAGGACATTTAATCTGACTGGTGATCCATTCCCAGTAGCCTTTTTTCCAGCAGGCCACCTGGTAGGTGCTCCAGGTTAGAAAATGGTACAAAATACACATTATCATCAATAGGTGGGCTATCTTAAACTGGTTATGGAATGTTTTGGGTCATGCTTCTCATTATTTAGTTAAATAAAACTTTTCATTTCCCAGGTGTACTATTTCTCATTAGCTTTCAATGGAACGTATCACATGCTTTCAATTTTTTTCTGCATTTCCGGATTCCAATTTAAATCCCCAAGTAGATTTACATTTTAACCACTAGTCACATCCTTGTATCAGTGTTGCAGGAAAGTAATGGGACCAAACTAGTCTTTCAGGAAAATATTTTATGCCCTCTGGGATTCTGCCAGTACAAGACACTGGGAAGGAAGAGTAGAATATGATAACCTCCTTGGGGTTTGTGACTCTTCTCATAAAACATAAAAATTGCAGTGTTTGCTCTGTCATTACATCTCTAATTTCTTGGACCCTTACCAATATCATAAAGCAGATAAAACCTCTAAAACCTCTGAAAGAGGCTACTTGGCAGATGTCCTTACCACTTCACTAAAATTCCCTTCCTCTGTTCTCACTGTGCACCAGCTGTTCTGACCAAACTCGCCCACTTTTGAGAGCCCTGAGCACCAGGTGTATTGTGGCTGAGGGTGCTGCATCCACGCCCTGAGGAATTCCACTGAAACAGAATCACAGGGCTGCCCTGGGTATTGGGACACCAGTTGTCCATCCTCCTCAACAATTAGTATTCTCTGGTGTTTTCCTCTACTTAGTGAGGAACACCTTCCCAGACAGCTCCTGAGTATGATTTGTGCTGGACAATCACAGAAAAAGCCCCCTTTGGCACATGCAGACACCTGACACTGCACCACACAGTCCTTGACTCCACTTGATTTATGGTACAAGCACAGATTTCAATGTCTGATCACACATCCTAGCTCTACCCAAGTATCCAAAGGACAGTAAGTATCTATCCAGCCTGTTTCCTTATCTATTGATTCTCTTCCAAGTTGGCTGCATGAATGACCTGCATAAACAAGAATTTCCACAGAACTTTAATCCCATTTTAGCACCTTGATATGCAGATAACATCAGTCTAACATCAAATTTTCCATGAAGAAACTCCCAAAGGGACTAAGTGCATAACAAATAAAGCGATGACTTCATGTCTTACTGGAATCAAACCAAGCTGACAGTTAAATATTGGTCATCTGCAGAAATATATGGTAATTTTATGGTTATCAAGACTTAGAGTAAGAAGGATGAATTGCCCTAGTCATGCGGAAAAATAAGAATATTGGGTTGCTAGAATGGAATTTAGGCAGTGAGATAATAATGTCGCTCTTGCAGTCAGTATCCAAAAACTGTTAAGGGACAGTGGATTGATTTTGTGCCTTGCTGGAAAGATGTCAAATTCCTCAGCATGACAGAGACTGGGTCCATGAGCTGACATAAAAGGAATGGTGCCATCTCTTGACACACAAAAAGAAGTATTAGGGATCCATAGCTACATCTTTATAGATCCCTCTCTGTGCTGCTATTTGCTCAGCTTAGCTAACACGACGATTTTAACTATGTTTAATGGTGATTCCTTAAAACAACGAGGAGGATGCAAGTCAAAGGAAACTGAAGGAAGGGATTTGTTCTCAGGTACCTACCAAAATGTGGAAGCTAATGCAACACTTGAAATTTAAAAAAAAAAAATCACAGAAAAAAAAATCACAGAAAAATTACATTGCTATTTTATGAAAGACAGCTTGAGTAGCAAAAACTTTGGTTTTGTCTTCCATTTGCAGCACTATGAAACACAGATCCTCAGAAATCTTTGATTTCTGAGTTAAAGTCTATTTAATTTTTTCCCATCTCTGGAAAAAGAAAAATGGAGGATTGTAGTATGTTCATTGCACAACACATATTGTAATATGTGAGGATCTCCAGCTTTTCTCAGAGTAACCACTTTGATTCAAATGGTGAGCTGATTCCTTTCTCAGTCTTTCTCATTGGACAGTAGTTCTAATTTAAAATGCTATGTACAAAAATATTCTTTCTTCAAAAACATTCTTCATTTATTCAAAAATATTCTTCATTGTTAGAACTATAAAGAAGTTTATTTTAAAACTCTTGAACTTGGGTTCAGCAGTCCATGAACTTCTGCTGAGCCATCTATTTATAAAGTACCAAACCTACAACGATTTTTAGACATGACAGAATTTAACCCTGCTGCTGGCAGCTTTAGATGTTCGTTCTTTCAGAGGTTTCTTTTATTTTGGAGCATTGATTGTATGATTCCTTACACTCTTGCATCCTAGCATCTCTTGATAACTTACACTTGAGGCACTTTAAACTTTCCCCAGAGGATGAAATGTCATTTCTGCAGGCACTGAAATCATGAGTTGTGAACAGGATGACAAACAAGCAGTAGCATGAGAACCATTGGTCCCCTTTCTTCACATTTCTATTTTAAAGTTTTGAACTCTACATTTAAAACAATGAACTATGCCAGTGAACACCCCTAGTGTCATTAAACATGTAGATTTTAACAAGATGCAATGGGGAGACCTCAACACCCAATAGGAATAAAAAAGAGTCTAACATTTTCAGCCACACTTGTGTAAATCAATAAAAACTTCCACTGGAACTATTTAGAATTTCTGTCTATACAGAATACAAGCTAATGACTACTTGCCATACAGAGTATATATGATAATTTGCCTTTAAAATAACAACTCCTCATAAATTTAGAATTGTGGATGTGTGAATTCTAGGACCACCTCGCCAGGGTGCCAGAATTCTGCCCTCCCATGCAACATCCATGAATGCAAAATATGCTGCTGCCTCTGTTTGTTTTTGCATTGGGGCTCACACAGCTGGGCAGCAAGGCAGTGCAGGGAGTCAAACTGGGCAGAAACAGGCAATAGGGAGAACAGAAATAGTTCCCTGTGAGCTTAGCTCCCTGAACTGGGCCACCAAGGACTGGCAAATTCCAGCTCTGGTGCAGGAGAGGCAGTGAGATAGGAAGGCTCCACTGGGACTCATCTTCCTGACTGGATCTAGGGCACTCACCCCTTACACAGGGTGCAAGCGTGGTGTGCTTATATTGTAGACATACAATGCCTTTCGAGGCAATTACCCCTGAGCCTGAGACAAAAAAAAAAAAATCTTGATAACAGCAGGGCATCATCAGGTGCCAGAGAAGTCATGGTAATGAAAGTGTTCAAACTAGAACTTCTCAAGCACAATCTTGAGCTTCTTTTTGAAGGATTTCAGCTCTGTTTTAATGCTAACAGTATGCATATTCATCAACTCTCTCCTTTTATGCTTAAATAATAAAAATAATTTTATTTACTGAAAAGATGCAATATGCTGTGGCTGTAGGACAAGCATCTTGACAGTTCTCCCTCTAGTGACTTTCCTGAATGAAAGAACAATCTATTTAAAAAATGCTGATTTCAAAAATGCTACCTTCTGTCTTACTTTGTGTGGTGCATTTTTTCCCTTCTGTTACTCTGAGGAGATTATTTAGCTGTGGAGGAGCTGACCATGCTCCTTCTAGAGACCTGGGGTCATAGTTCTGCTCTGCTGAGTTCTTCTGTGCAGTTCTACACCCCTTAGGATGGGTCTACACCATCTGAGAATTGTACTCTCCCTTCCCAGTCCAGGCAGATGTAAGCCAGCTTGGGTCCCAAAGCTATGTGGCTATGTCAGCCTGGCACTGAGCCTGCTAAATACACCCTAATTAGCAGGACTGTGCAGCAGAGGCTCATGACTTTTTGGCTGAGACTGGCGTGCATCCAGCCAGCTAGGAAGAGACATTAAGCTGACTGAGTATTCGTACTGCACCTGCAAAGCAAGGTCTGTGTCCTGCATCCCAGGGCACAGAGAGGTCTTCAAGTTGTGAAGACTGCAAAGGGTAGAAATCCCACAGAAAGAGGCACTGTGAATATCTACAAAGCAGACAGTTTGGTAGGACAGGGATAGTTTTCCCTCCTTGCCATTGCTCACTGGGAGGCTTTGCCATTCCCCGAGGGCTGGCAAAGGACCCTCTCACTCATGCTCCTGTGCTTAAAGCCTTTGCCTTCACAGTAAATTCCTGCGGATTCATGCTCCTGGACAAAACCTCACCGTGGGGACTTCCCCAATTATTTCACTGATATTTGTTTGTCAGGATGTGAGGAATCAGCTGAGAGACACAGGGGTGCTGAAATAATCTCCCCGCTGTCTCTGCAACCGCACATCCCCCCTGCAATCAATCTGTGTTTGGGACTTGCCGGAGTGAAAAGTAACATATTTTAGAGGGAAAATAACTTCAGACTGTCACTGTACTAGAGCTGATCCGGAAACCTTTTCTCTCTAGTGGGAGAAGAGTCTCAGTCTCCCTTCCTGAGCCAGCCTGGTGCCCGGCTGGGAAGGGAGGAATCTGCCCCCCTCGCAGCCCTGAGCCCATGCCCGCCCGAACGCAGCGAAACCCGCACCCCGCGAAGCCCCGGCACGCAGCCCCCGGGCCGGGGACAGGCCAGAGCTGGGCCGCGGGGTCCCGCCGGCCGCCCAACACCGCTCCCCCTGCCAGGGCCGGGGCCGGACGCACCTACCCGGGCACGCCTGGCCGTGGTCGTGGCAGCAGTCCCCGGCTCGCCGGCAGCCTCCGTCGCAGTAGCAGGTCCCGTAGCCGCCTCCCTCCCTCCAGCCCTCGCCGACGCAGGTGGCATCCCGGCCCTGGCAGCACTTTCCCTGGCAGCTGCCCCCGGCCCCGCTCCCGGCCCACAGCAGCCCCAGCCACAGCGCTCCCGACAGCGCCGTGCTGCCCATCACCGCCAAACCGGCCACCACCGCCACACCGGCCACCGCCACCGCCACCGCCGCCCCGACGTGCGGGCCCCGCCACCGCTGCGCGCCGCGGCCGCCGCCAGCCCCCGGCGAAGCAGAGCGGCGCGGGCTGGGCGGGCGCCCGGCGGGGGCGGGGGGCGGCCGGCGCGGCCCTGCCCTGCCCGGCCCGGCCCTGCCCTGCCCGGTCGGGCAGGGGCGCAGCTGCCGCGGCGAAGCTTCGGGGTGCGGGGGCAGCGGCAGCGTGCATTTTAAATCTCTCGTAAATTTTAAAATCTCGTAAGTTTGAAATCACACACCCGCCTGTCCCCGCCTGTCCCCGGGGGGTGTCTGCCAGGTGGTGGGTGGGTGTTTCCCGCGGGATCCGCATGGCAGGACAGCTGCCACACCGCGATGTCCGGTATCAGGATGGATACAGCACAGCCGGAACCATGTCCCACACTGCAGGACTCCCGCAGGTATGGCCCTCGTGGTGATGTCCTGCACAGGGATGGCCCTCACGCCATGAGGGCGCCACACTGCTACGTCCCACTGCAGGGACTTCCACAGTGATGACTTCAATGTCCTCCCCATGGCAGTGTCTCCCACATGTTGACAACCTTTACAGCAATGTCCCCCTCAGCAGTGTCCCACACTCAGTGACCCTCCACAGCAATGCCTCACGTAGTGATGTCCCTCCCACAGACCCATGTCCTGCGAAGCAGTGTCCCATGCAGCGATGCCACAGAGCAATGTCCTTCACAGTGGTGTCACACTGTCGTGTCCTGCACAGGACCGATAGGCACGGCAGTGTCCCAACCAGCAGTGTCCTGCACAGCTGTGAACGGCCCAGCCACACCGTGTGCAGTGGTGACTCACGTCACAGTGACCCACAAAGCTGTTCCTGGGCATCCCCAGCCGTGTCCACACAGCCCCGTGGGTGGGAACCTGGTGCCACTAGCCATGGTTTATTGGTACAGGCACTTTCTCATTTCCCACACAGCATTTGTCTGTGTTACATTTTGGATCTTCTTTTTTTTTTTAATCTGTTTCCAGAACAAACAAAAGAAGCTGTTCTTGCAGGTGCACAAGAAAAGCGAGGTGGATTCCCAAGTAACTTCTTAGTAACAAGAGGTTTGGATTCTGGTTTTCAGTTCACTTCAGTGCTAAGAGGTTTTCAGGATTAATGGAACCTGATAATTTTAGCCAAAAGTCAAATCTCAAAAGTAAGTGGTGAAGTGACTGCAAAAATATGTTAGCTTTGCACACTTCAATTTGCAGATAGCTACTAAAGCAAGAGACATCTGGTCTCCCAAAGCTGCCTACGAGGGGAGGTAACAGTTTATTATATTATCTACTACATGTAGGTACTTGGACCCCCTGAGACAGCTCAGGCCAGACAGAGTTTAATTTTTTCTAGCCATCAAATATTACTGTTAAAATGTTGTTTAAATCCCTGAGGATTGGGTCTGATCTGTTATCCAGTGTGCCACTAATGAATTTGCTGGCATTCTGCCAGCCTAAAACTTGAACTCCTGAATAGCAAATGTTGGAGGAGTTCCTGGGGTGAGTGAGAGGAGAACAAGACGTGCAACCTGCCTTGGTAAAAGCAGTGTGAGAGAAGGAACGCCTCTTTATGCTTTCCTCTCCTTTATTGTATTCCTGTGCTTCAACAGAAAGGCAAAATATTAGCAAATAGTAGTAGAAACTACCTTTGTAGGTGGATAAATTGTGTGCAGATGACTTATGCTGAAAGGATGAGTCAATAAAACTTGGATGAGTCCAGAACAGGTCAGAGGGGCTTTCTACTAGTGGATGTGTTTACAGAAAAAACAAGAAAATATGTCTGCATAGTCTAGTAAAAGAAAACAGAATACAAATGAAAAATGTTATCATTTCTACTGGATATAGTAAAGCAGATTCTTCAGAGCAACCAGGAAAAAAGAAATTTAATTAAAGGAGAGAACAAGCTCACTCAGTTTGTTCCAGCAAATGCTTTGTGGTTTTTTTTCTTTTAGTCAATTTCTTTCTATTAGGAGTAGCACTAGGTAACTAAGAAGGACAAAGAAACACAGTGATGTTCCCTCAGCAGTGACTCAGCATAGAAACCCTTACAGGCAATTCCATCAAAACAGGCAGAGATTTCTTTCCAGTCTGACATGAGATGGTCCACAGAAAGTAGATGTTGCTCAGTGCCTGCTGTTGGTTATCTTTTTGTCGTGCAAATAACTTTACAAGAAAAGCAGAGATTTAAAATGCACGTATAGGTAAGCTTAGGGAACATGCAGAGTCCTTGCTTTTTCTTGTAAGCCACAGAGGAGCATTGCATGGAGCAGAGGTCATCAGGCATCTGTTCCACATGTGCACTTCATGCCAAAATACTTCTTAATCCCAGAGGTAAGGAGAAATCTAAGGATTATATTGTAGTCCTCTCAAAAACAGGTGTTGCTGTTGGCTCTGAGATTTTGAAAACCATGATCAAGCTCAAGTTGTCAGCCATTTTTCTCTCCATTTCTGCTCTATTTTAGCTTTGGAATCTCTAAACTCAGATTCCCAAACTAAAGAGGGGAAAAGAAATCAAGACTGTGAACATTTCTTAAAATTAGTTTTTCGAACATGTATACAGTTCCAGTGAGTTTTGTTCCATTGTTTTATTTCCAATCCAAGGGCCCCCGTTGCCTTACATGGAGTTCTCCCTGGTTTAAAATATCACAAATACAAAACTGAGCCAAGTGTGTTCCAACAGTAAATTAGAATGAGAACTAGTCTCTGTTATTTACCATGCTTACCAGTATTATTATTTACCATGATTGTTTATGCTTTGTCTATATAAAGAATGTAAAGCAGATCCAAGCTTTTACTCTCCGTCTATTCCTGTGGCACACATCTACCCATAACAGTAGATAGAAGACTGAAAGCAGCTGCAAGTGGGAAAAGCTTCAGACTAGGCACAAAATGCGTGTTTGATAGTAAAAAACCTTTCTTATTTTTTCAAGTTGAACTTACAACTGCAGTGATTCTGAGTGCCTGATGTAAGGTCTATTCAAGTAAACTTCAAAGTCTTTTTACAAATATATTATCTGCCAGCCAGCAGCATTCCACATGACCACACCTCCACACGAGCAAACCATCTGGAAGGTCCAAACTTGCACAAATAGAGCTAATTTTTCTTTGCTGCTAGGGAGGTTAATCCAATGGCATCAAACTGAGAGGACTTCAAAAATCCTGCAGGGCATTTCTTTTTCTTTCAGGCTCATGTTTGCACACAGCTTTATTTATTTGAGAGAAATACCCTTCTGAAAGCAACCTGCTTGCATTTTACATTGAGACAACATGGTGACTGATGTAACAACAAAGGCTACAGGCTGTCTCTATAGTGCTGCACAGGGCCAGGCTTCCCAAGAGCCCCACAGTCAGCTACAAGGTCATTTGCCATATAAGGCCCTTGTTCCCATTGTTCTGGAAAAGTGGACTTTTTCCTGATAAGAAATAATTCCTGCTAAGGTAGATAACCAAATCATGGTGTTTGCCAGTGTAGCTGACAGCTTAAAGCAATAGCAACATTTTGTATGTAAGAGAAATAAGGATTATTTTTTCTTCACTAATGACCAACCAGTATAGAAACACAGCAGAGGATACGTGAAAGAGGGTTTCATGGTCCATGATGTTATACAGAAGTCATGATGCTGTTTCAATGACTAGCTTGAGCTGTTCTCCATTGCATCACTCCTAAGAGGGCAGGCTGAATACCTGGCTGTATTTGAGGGAGGTCATTTTCTGTGCATCCACTTTGCCTTGGCAGTCCTGTCAAGCACCAGTCTGTCATGGGTCATGGGAGATGCATTGGCTTACTGCATCTCAATTACAACCATTGATTTTGGTTGGAGTTGGTAATGATGCACAAGATTGTATGACTTGGAGAAGTTAATGGAAATATAGAAGAACTATCTATCAGGATATTTTCAGCTGATTTTTAAAGGCCTTCACCCTCCCTGTAAGTTATTGAAGAAATGTCCAAGTAGTGTGATGAACACAAAGCTGCTGTTGAGCTTCCATGCAGAAAAATTCAGGCAAATCTGTGTGTCCAGCCTAAGCATGGACTGGAAGCCATCCTTGTTCTGTCTTTTCCCCTGAATTTCTCATTTACAGATTCAGGAAGCCAAAAGGAAATGGAGCACCTGAGCCAGCATGAGGAAGAGGAAGTAACCCAGGGCAGAAGGATGCAGAACTGTGTCCAGCAGCAGCAGTTAAAGATGGCTCAGCTGGTGCACATGGTAGAACTTTCCCCTTGCTCTATCAGGCTACAGCTACATCTCCTGTCTGAATTAACAGCCTCTAGCTTATGGAATAGTAGTAGTGCATTAATAAGTACATTTTCTTATGTTAGTTTTTATTTCATCTTAATTCTAAATGCTATATAATCTAAAAGTTACTGATGTTCCAATTTTCATTTGTCTTAGTAATTTTGAGAAAAATATTGCCCCAGGGGTCACTCATGAGGGAACATACTGAGTACCTGGCTGTATTTGGAAAACCAATTATGTGTTTTTAAACTCCTCTCCTGATCCTGGAAAGTCAGCCTGTTATTCAGACAATCTGTTCTGGTTCTTCAGGCCAAATAGGACACTGCTTTCAAAGGCTTTGCTGAGATATGAAGGCATCTATTCATTATGTGTGAGGAACACAGTCCACTTGACTCCTGTTTGTTAGCTATCTTCCTGCAGGGTTTCCCAGGTAGTTTTACACTTTAGAGGCACATGATCAGCCAGAGTAAGAGAGGGTGGCAGTTTAACACTTTCCAAAACAGAACTGCCTCTTACCAAATAAGCATCCCAGGGTGTTTTCCCCCACACTTTCCTGTTTCCCCTACTTTGGAGTTACTTTCTTTAGTATTTACAGACCTCCTCTTTTCTGCAATCATGACTAAATATTATTTTCCTTCCTGATGTATTAGTAGTTATTACTGTTTTAAAGATGGGATAAAAAGATACTGACAGATTAGGGCACCTATCCAGCAAAACACTTAAGCGCTTGCATAACCCAAGGCACATAATAACACCACCATAGGACTGCTCACTTGTTCCAGGTTGTGCAATCTTGAAGGATTTACTGAGCCGGGGCCTCCCGGTGTGCCGGAGGGCTCTGAGGCTCGGCTCCCTCACTCTGCAGCCACCGGCCTCTCCATGCACTACCTCTGAGCAGCCATGCCATTCTGCCAGACCTAGAGCAAACACTAGCCCTGATTTGCGCCCAGTCAGCTCCTTTTTTGTCAGCATATAAAGCCAAAGAGATTAATAGCTCATCCTCAAACCCACTATTAAATTCATGCAAAAAGTAGCTAAGACTTTATTTCTCATTAAATCCAGAGCTGATTTTCCCTGCTGTTTTAAACTGTAATCAGTATTAGCACAGTCCAAAACTCAGTCAGTTTCTTTCTTTCTCAATTATCACATCCAGTAGCAAAGATTGTTCATCTTGGAATTATTGGATGATTTTGATGATGGTGCATTTTGCAGAGAATGCAGCTCCCACTCCTGCAGTGAATGAGCATGCTCTGTTAGTAGGAATAAACACACATTTCTGTCAATGAAGAAAGCAGGAATAACTATGAGTTTATTAAATTAGGGCACTGAACTGTTGAGAGAAAGAGTAATTTTTTTCTTATCATAATCCCACTTTTGAGAACCTCTGCCAATCTTTCCACTGGACTGATAAAAAGATGAATTCTGCTGACTTGAATAACTTGAAAGTAAATGATGATTCTGGTGTACACTGGCTGGCAGAGGGAACTGTTTATATAATTCTGGGCTTGCTAATAACCCTCTTCATAGCTAGAAATGGTGCCAGGAAAGCTGCTGGCTATGTAAAAATGCTCTCCCATTTCCTTGCCTTTATTGTTTTCTGTCACAGCTTGTTTTTTTTAATTAGTACGTGAACTATTTTTAGTGTCTGGAGACAGAAATGTATTGTTCAGACTAAAATGAGGCCAGGTACCATGAAAATATTTTCAAGGAGAAATATTTGGAGGCAGTTTATCTTTGGCTTTTATCACTGTGTGCAGTGAAAGTTTGCCTGCTTAGTCCAATTAGTTACAGCCATGTCACTTCACGTAAGTGAATGTGGTTGTGTCAGTGCACAGGGCAGATTTTGTCTCTCAAGCTGCAGAGGAATACTCTAAACCACACACAACTAGAATCTGTAGAATCTCGAGCATTCTAAATTTTTTTTCCATACAAATTCCATGCATATCTTGAACGAATTAGACTTTTCATTCAGATGATAACTTAAGCAAATGTGAAGTTTGATAAAGCACCTCTTTATAACTCATCTAATCAGCTCTAAGAGATCTTAAAGTCCTTGCATTGCAGCCAGCCTAGCTGCACTGATTTCTACCCTTATGTGTCCACACACCTGTGTGCTCCATGCAGGTAAAGGTGCAGCGAGAGTTTGTGACCCACTAATTCAGCCTGGAAGAAATAGAAAATACTCCTCCATATGCAACAGTCTCAGCTGAGAGACAAATTGTGAAGCCCAGCCATATCAGTTCCCTTCAGAATTTAAAATCAAGCTCAGTCTTGACCATTTTCTTTATGGTTGCCCAAAGCCCAGTCCCACACTAGCCAACCATTAAATTCCTCTAATGTGATGAGGGCTTTATTACCAGGGTAGAGCTTATCTGTGTGGAAGTATTATCCATAATGGGAATCAGAGGAGAAATCCACAGGAAATACAGAGTTTATCCAAAGAACCAAGCTCCTCCTAAACTCCAAATATAACTGCATTCTTTGATTTTGCCTAATTAAAAAGAAGCATATCTATTTACCAAGAAGACCCACAAAAGCTACAAAAATAAGTCGCTCCAATGTATAGACTTATATTTTAAAAAAAGATAGCTATTACCCATGTTTTTAAACACACCTGTGAAAGTTTATCCAACACTAGGGTGTCCAGAAAAGGAAGACATGTCAAATTTAGAATCTATCCTTGCTGCATATATGAAATGGGTCTGGTTACTATTTTCATTAAAAGAAAACAAATATTTCAGAAGGAGAGAAAAAAATATTATCTCCTGTCATCTGTCATCAGTGCAATGCAGGCTTTTAACACTTCACCAGATAATTCCCTTGCAGAGGCAGATGACTTGCAGTTAAAGTAGCTCTACTTTGCAAGTAGCAGGTATTTAAGGTTGAGTCCCTAAAATATTCCATTAGATGCACTGACCTCTGCAAAAAGAGCTTTAATTTAGAGACCAGAAATAATGGACAAGTCACCAGATCCTACAATAATCCCAGTAGATGTGTTTTCATGTGTCCAGCTGTGTTTTCAGCCTCCCATCCTTGAATCCTGCCAGCAGCATAACTACCAAACCTGCTGTAATTCACTGGTGGCCTTCAGCCAAAATGGGATAGGGCTACATGGAGAGAGAAGAGAGGGCCAGGGATGAGCCTCATAGCTTGGTTTGGCTGGAGGATCTGCTTTAGATCTGCCACAGCCAACTCTGGTCGTTCATTACCACAGGACTGGAGTCTCCTTTTCTGCCTGAAAGCACCAGGGCCAGGACCTGAAGTCGTCAGGGGATGTGTAGGTGCCTCAGCAGTAGAGAGAAGCTCAGAAATAATGCAGTTAGTCCAGCTCTTAGCACGTTTTTCTTGTGTTCAAACCTGTCTTGATAGCAATAGCCTTTGACTAAGCTGCCACAAAACCACAATACGTGCATGTGGTAAAAAATTAGCTTAATCAGCCAAAAAAAACCAGTTAAACTTGCAGGCTTGCAGCAAGATCTAGTGTAGGAAGATCACTCCATTATCACCAAGGCTTCTTTCAGGAAATTCTCTGCAACTGTCCTTGGGACTGCATTGCCCACCAAACTGCCTCCTACCACCTTCTCCACATGGCTTCTTCTGTCTGTGGCATATCCAGGCACTGCCCCAACAGCCATGGGCACTCACTGCCCTTGCAGCACCTGATGGGTTTGTGCCATGTGGGCAGTTCAGCTGGAGGCAGCCAGCTGGCTTGGGAAAAAAATTTTCTGCAGACACCCTGAATGACTTTTCAGCTGGTACGCTCCCATCCCCTTCTTTAAAGCCTGTCCTTGCAGAGTGAGTGGCCTCTCCTGGAGGAATGCGTGTGAAGGGCTGAGAGTGGATTAGTGATTTCTTAGCACTTACCTCACTGAGAGGACTATTCTGTGCTTCTTTCTTTTGGGCTATATCCTTATTTCTAGAAGCACTAACTTGGAGTGCAGGCAGGGGCAGTGATCACAGAATCAAAAGTCCCTTCTTCCACAATGCAAATATTCTTGAGTGCTTGCAGTTCCACTCACAAAACCCTGTGCTTTGTTTTAAAGACAAATAATATAATATGAAATAAGAGGACAATCCCAAGTCTCAGCTGGCATCACTCCATCTAATTTACATGGAAATATGTTCTTTTACACAGAGGTCTGCCTTTTCATATTTTACCTAATTCACATGCTCAGAAATTATTGCAGTGTTCTGCATTTCATAAAATAATGTGGGTTTCTTCCTGATGTGTAATACCTGCATGCGCTCTCCTTCTTTTCAAAAGGTGTTTTCAAATTAAGGTGATTTGGAGGAGCCTTCTTCCCAAATGGCAAGAAGGGAAGGAAGAGGTGAGGAAGTGAAAGTGCCAGCTGGGGATAAAGAGTGAGAAACAATCTTTTTCTACTGAGGTGTTGAATTTTACTCCAATTCAAAATCAGAACTCAGGACAGATTAATGTAATTTTGCTCTTTCTTCAGTAATAACAGCACCAAGCCTGACCCAGTGTGGATGCAGTCTGGGTACATCTTTGTCACCTAAAATGGAGATAACCCAGAATATACTCATGGTTCATAAAACATTGAACAGTGCTAAAGAGCACAAACAGCTTATGCAGCCTGAGCCAAATTCTTTCCAAGACAAGTTTACTCTTGTGCCAATTTTGAAGATTTTGTTCTTTATATCACACCACCAACAGGTGGCAATTTGGGTGCAAACCTGTGACAATTCATCTCCTTCAAGCATACTTCAGATGGATTCTAAGATGGTAGCTACTGACTCCTAGGCTCTCCCTGCTTATGAGGAAAATCTAGGACTTAGTTACTACCATTGCATAGTTGGAAGAAGACAGAGCTGATCAATGTGGCTAGGCTTTCCATTCTGTTGGGTGAATGTGTGGTAAGGGCAGATAGAGCACTCAAGAGGAGTCAGCTCAGCTTTGCCTGTAGCAGATGAAGCAGAGCAGGCAGTGCCTACAAGTGTGAGGGCTTTTCCTACCTGGGAAACCCACTTATCCATGGCTCTGAATTTATCTCAATATCCCTGAATTAAATGTACATGTCAGACATGTAACTGAATAATATATAAACAGGTTAAACTGAATAATATATAAAAAGGTTATTAATTTTAGGGCTACATCGTGTCTTGATTGGTTTGTATCTCTTTCTCTTAAATGTCTGATTTTGTTATCTAGCTTGCATGTGTGAGTACTACAGCTATATTTCTTTCTCTCTCTGGATTTGAATATTGGCTTAGCTACAAAGCAGAGGTCTCTAGGGCAGAGGATGCCTGCAGTTAGGCTGCTCTGTCTGAAACACGTTTATCAATTCTTTGTACAATTATCTGTGCATTAATTTGATTGTAGACCAGCAGAGCATGTCTACAAATTTGATGCTGAAATTTTTTACATCATTTTTGTGTTCGGCTAGAACTATATCCATGGAGAGCAAAACTAGATATAGTGCACTTAGTGCATGGAGAAGCTTTTATATCAGAAAGCAGAGCAATTTCTTTTCTGAAGGCATAACATTTCAGCTTTATCCACCACTCATGAAACTCACAGAACTGTCCTCCTGCCGACTGAATGTATATCAATACAGAATGGGCCACCAGCAATCTGGTAGTGAATTTAAATTAAATTGAAATATTCAAATTTGTATGCTTTTATACACCTAAACTTCACTAGCTCCAACGAGAATATGGTGTAGATACTCTTTGGTGTGACTTTTGAAGATTCTGAACACCTACATTAACCAAGATACCTATTCATAACTGTTCTTTCTGGCAGACAACATCAGTCTCAGAGAGATCTTTTTGTTCATCCAAAGAAATCAAAAATACTGCAATCACTAATAGGGAAAATAAAGAAAGCCCTACACCCATTTTGAATGCCTTCAGATTTGCAGCATTAGCAAAATGTTTGACAGCACCAAGTGTTTAATTTTCAAAGGGATTATAGCTATCTTCACAGCGTGCACACATCATTAATGTTAATGGGAACTGCACCTCCAAGACTCACCCTAAAAGAAGGGCTGTAAATTGCATCCCAGTAGGATAATTAAAAGTCTGGTAGAAATGCAGCAAGTTCCAACAAGCATTTTCTCCCAGGGTAAGTGATCAGAGTATTTGGAATTGAAAAACATAATAATCAGTTTGCTTGCGAAAGGTAGTGCATTGGTTTTACAAACAACATCACACACAGCGGCTTTTTCCTACTTGGGTGTAATTTTGGTTGGAAAATTTTGTTGTATGTTTCTTAGCCTACTTGTTTTTTCCTTCATTTCTGTAATCCTATTTGACCTGAAGTTCAATACTGGGCTACGTTTGCAATCGTTATTGTATCAAGACTGACGATTCTCATTTCTATTTCTCACATTCTAACTACTGGTAAAGATTATCCAAACTGTTAGCAGAATTATATATTTTTTTTCCTCCCTTAATTATTTTTTTCTCAGGCTTAACAGAAAACCATGTTTCCTGACTGGATGTAATTTCTGGAATAGACTATGTCAAAATTAACTGTCTTCTAAAATTATAGGAGCATCAGCTGATAAGTACAAAATTGGTCTGTCTCATTTTCTTATTCTGCAAAGATTCATGATGAAGGTAAAGCTAGGAATTAAATCTAAATAATCATCTAACATCCATGAGGTCCAAATTACACTGTTGGAAGGAAGTAGCCTAGAGCCTCTAGAATGCTTGTAATGTCCCATATGTCATGCAATTTTGAGATGACAGTGTTTGCCCATGGGAACAAGTAAACTGTGGGAATGGTTTTCCTAATCCACAGAGGTTTTAAAGTTTCTAGGAAACATTAAAGGTCTTGACACATTTTCAGTTGATCTATGATGTTCATACAGAGACTCAGAGCTTATCCAGTAACCTTTAAATCTCCATCACTGACATCAAGAGACTTCAGACTGTCTCCACCCTTGCCTTTTTTTGGCCTCAGGAAAAAACAAAATCTTCCAGCACATTACTCCATGTATATGTTTAAATGTGTGTATGAGAGGAGTTCTTTAGCACAGGATATAAAATGCTTCAAACAAAAAGGGACTTGATTGTTTACAGGGAAAAGAAAATTGGTTTGGAACTTTGGAAGTTCTGCCACAGGCAGCATCTGATTGTGCTGCAAAACACAAGGCCTCAAGCAGATTTTGCTGAAGTTTTTCTAGTGATAAAAAACCCCTAATTTCTTTAAGTGGATATTTTCAGCAAGCATTTCTGCAAAAATTTTTAAAAGAAAAAAAGATACTGTTTCTTTGTTTTGTTACTTGTTTTCTTGAGCTCCTTTCAAATCAATTCACATTCTCTTTAAAAGTTTTTTGATAAAACATGTGGTGAGCACTTTTCTGAAACAGATGTTTATTTGTTTACAGAATAGGACTTACTGTACACAAAAACCAGATTAATCAATTGTACTACTCTGTTGAAATCAACAGGCACTTAGTGGGGAATTGAATCAAAAAAGATTTAAAAAATGGTGTTAAACTTATTTATACATCATCACTTTTTTTTTCAGATTTTTTTTTCTCTTTCTCATTGACCCAGACATCATCCTCCATTTCTGCACAGCACTGGTGTTCCCACTGCCAGCACCCAGCAAGTGACACAAACAACCTCACAGGCCTGGGGGCCATCTTCTTCATGTCTCTGGTGCCACCTGTCCCTCCAGCATTCTGGCCAAAACATGTGCTGCCCCTCTTCTTTGGCTCTAATGCTTCATGCAATCCCTTCTTTCTCTGGACAGAATCTCTGGGGAAGAACAGACACTTTCTTCATGGTTAAAGTGGTGAAACACTGAAAGTGATTGTTCAAGAGGCTGTGGTGTCACCACTATCTTTGGAGATACACAAAATTAGTTTGGACAAGACCTCAGGCAACCTGATGTAACTTTGAAGTTGGCCATGCTTTGGGCAAGATGTCTGGATATCCTGTTAGACTAATATTGCTTTATAATTTTAAATAAATCTCTCTTCTTAATCAAATCAACAGATGTCTGTAGTGGTAGGAATTGAGGAGTATCCCTTTCACAGCTTGCGAACCATCTAGTGACCTTGACTGTTTTCTCTGTTTCAGAGTCATCAGAACTCAGCCAAAAAAATGGTGTTTACATGTTGCTTGGCCTTGCACAGTACACACTGCGGGCTTACAGAGAGTAAATGGAGACATTTAGGTTTTACCCACATTGCTCCTATGAACTGTACACCCTGTGAAGAGGAACAGGCAAAGCAGGGAGACAGGAGCCTGCTATACAGTGAAAAAGCACAGAAACTACAGATACACCATATTTCCTTACCATGCTCTCTAGGTTAGCAAAGGATTTGTCTTAGAAGGGATTTCAATTGCTCAAGTGTATGATTTCTTTCTGATGAGGAAAAACCAGTTGTTTTTCCTCTAGTAATTCAGAACTGCTGTGTGTTTGGTTGCTCACATCAAACAGGTGTATATCTGGACACGACAAGTCATTTACAGTATACAGTTAATTTTGACTTCACTACACCCATTTTGTTCCTGGCAAAGTGACAAAGTAAAAGACACAGCAGCACTCCTTAGGCCTTCGCTTGCACTAAATCAATAGATCAATTGCCTTGTGTTCTACCAAAAAGCATCATGTTATATTGGAGAATTTTCTTCATCCTTAATTTTTCAAGCACTGTTTTTTTTTGTTTAGTCTTAAGCAACACAGTGGAATTTTCTCTGGGACATGGAAACTTACTGGCTTAAGATTTTCAGTAAAGTATATTCAACTCCCTGCTATAGTAAGTAACAAAACCATGTGTTGGAAGCTATTTCAGACTATTACTTTGATTCATAATAGAAATCATGTCTTTAACATAAAATTAATTTGATATAGACAGGTAGAAATAAAGCAAAGAGTAAATGATCCCCTAAAATCTCATAGATATGAATAAAAATTTGAAGTTCTGGATTCTGGTACTATGCAAACAACTTTTTATTACGATTACATTAATTTTTACTACAGTAGTACAAAATAGTCATAAGAAAGAAATATTAATGGAGCCCTTGGGCTTTCTGCTTAGCACATGGTGTAGTGATTTATACCTGCAGAAAGCAGACAGAATACACTACCAATATCAGAGAAATATCAGTTCACCTGCCCTGGTTTTGAAGCCCAGTTTGCACAGGTTTCCTAATGTGCAAGGTAGTGAAAAGGCAGCGCAATGAGAATGAGACAGACCTTATTACCCTGAGCAAACTTGTGATGTAGAGGTCCAATTTAAAGAATAACTTGAGATTTTTGTAAGACCATGCTTCTGTTGAAAGGGTAATCCTGCCTTTCCAGTGCCACTGCTGCCCCCATCTCTGCTTTTTGGGATGAGCAAAGAGCCAAATCAGCTTACTGATTCAGCTAAATGTTAACTTTTTTTTCTTTTCATGACTATTTTCATGTGCAAGAAGCTGTGCAAGCAGATCCAACAGTTCTGAGATTGCATAATTGCCAGTGCTAATGAGAAAGATGTGGTAGGCACAGGATTGAAGCACAGGTTATTGCACAGACATTTTTGATGGCAACATGTCCTTGAACTGGATGAAGAAACCACCTTTAAAAAGCATGTTGTGATGCCAAATATGACTTGGCACTAGCATTGCCATAAAGTTTTAAAGATAATGAGTACACAGCTTATATGCTCTTCACTGCAGTGACATATTTACCCTTAAATTTACAGTTATACCCCTTACCCAATGAACTCACTTCGACTTCTATTAAACATTTAACTTAGCTTGATAAATTCTGCTTTTGTTAAAAATAAACAGAAGCACGCTGTATTCTGTATAACTTTTCAGCATTTCACTGCAAAGCCAGTAGCAGAAATTCATATTGGTAAGGAGGAAATAAAAAAAATATCTGTGTGTGTGTCTGCCAGCTTCTAGAGAGCTACAGGTTTGTCAAGCCAAAGAATATCTGAATTTCAATTTGGTAGCAGAGTACCCTCTCTTCCCTTGAAGAACTCCTTAAGTGAGCAAGCTATTTCAACACTGGAGTCAGTGAGAGATGATTTTGCAATTTGACTTCACTGGAACTTTGAGCAGACCTTTTACAAGATGCTTGTCTTTCATTTCAGGGGAAAAGCTGACTGGGCAAGACTATTTCCTGCTGGTTTATCACTTTTTGCACCAGAAGTATGGTTTTGGCATTTTTCCTTTCAGCTTCAATGGAAATGAAGAACAAACTTGATTGAGGTGTTGCCAGGTCTCACAATTTCATCACAAGTCTCCCTACTTATGGGTTTTCTTAAAGCCTCAAGATTCTGGCTGAAAGAAAACTAAAACTTTTCTATTTCATGGGACTCTCCCCTTGAATTCAAAGCAAAGCTGCTGTCTTTTTTACTTGCAGGCAAAGTATGAAGAATGTGAGACAATTACAGTTTCAGGGCTGAAAAGTCCCAAGTCAGCTATGAATAACCCACTTTTCTTTTTCTTCTTCATGACTTTTACACCATTTAAAGGCTATGGGGATTATATTCTTGTTTTCTCTAAGTTTGCAGTTGGCAACACTGCAAATGTAGCAGGAAAAACATAGGCAACTTTTATCAGTTTTCAGTGTGACCTATCAAATTGAAAAAAGTAGGGCTAGGACTTACAGTGCTGACTCCAAACTAGCAAAAATGAAAGGAAATGGTGCAGATGAATGAAATTGGTTTTCTGTCAAGGGCAACATGATGTTTAAGAAATACCCAAGTTGTTGATATTTTTATTTTATTTCAGTTCAATATTCTTTTTAACTCTAAGTCATGAAGGTCGGTAATCTATAAATACTACAAAGAGGTTTTTGGAAAGTACTAGTCTTCCAGAAATTAAAATGTTGCTGTTTGTTCTGTCAAAGATACTTAGTAAAATTTCCATATCCAGTGAATCATCTGGAAATATCTTATGTAACAATGTATATAAATAAAAGAGAATCCTATCCTACCTGCAGCAAACTTAGTCATTCAAATATTAATATTGGGGAAACTCCTCAGAAATGTCATTCTTTTATTATTTTAGATTTATTTATTATGTTATCAAGGACAGTGTACAGTTCACAGGCTCCTAAGAGTTCAGGTTTTAACAACTGAATCACGCATAAAACAGGCATAAACACAAGCCAAAAGTGAAAAAACAATATTTTGAGCATTCTCCACTGTTATTTCCCCCATCAGTTTCACCTTTTTATAGAGCAACCCACAGCCTGGAAAAGAATAAAGGTTTCCTGTCTTTAACTATTCCCTATAACTTATGCTACACAAAAATCCAAGCAGCAAGTTGTTTATCTAGTAAATAGATAAACTGTTGTTGGAGCAATTTACATGGCTGGCATGAGACATAGGTTTTTACCACCATTTAATTTTTACTAAATGAACACAAGGAAAAGTAAATGACTCAGTTATGCAACCAAGCTAAAATTTGCTAATCAAATGCAAATTATTTTTTTAAATTTCTACGAAGTAAATATTGCTGCAAAAAGTAGTACATGTTCATGGCTCTGTATTATTTGTTTAATTCAGGATCTTTAACTCAGTCATAAATATGAAACTCAACACCCACTGTATCACCCACACAACACCCAAAAGAAAACTGGTTTTGGAAACTGAAGATGTCCAGTTAAATGAAAACCTGACAATTGTGATTCTGTTGTGATTTCTGATTTTTAGCCTTTAAAAATCAAGAACTGAAAATGTGAATCACTCAGGATTGACCCTTGAGTGCCATGCTTTGTATCTACAGCAAAAGATTTTCCAGGGGAATGAAATGTCGTAGTTCTCTCAAACAGAGAGACAAGCCACACCTGAGGGAAGCAGTTTGCCCTCTCCATGGTCCCAGCTCCTCCATTTGCTTCCTGTATTGTCCCCACCTTTGCAGCACTCCAAAATGTCTTGAGATTGCAGTACGAAGTCCTGATCCCACTGCCCAAGGCCATTGATAACAACCCATATGCATTGATCATCCACCATGTTGAAAGGGCCATTTCCACTGGAAGTCGGGAGTTATGGAACTCTTGGTTCAGGACTTTGGAGGAATTTGTTAATTTATAAATAAAACACAGTGGGATTTATGGTTAGTCACAAATGAAGTCTGGTGCAGCAGGGGTGGAGAGGAGCAGTGATAGGGAAGCTTCAATCAGCTCTCTTTTCATCCCACTGGGAGAGGCCCAAGCTGAAATCCTGGGAAGACTCTCAAGCAGCAAGGCCAGCCATTGCTCCCTGATTGCAGAGGGACTGCTCCCCTCTGCCCTAGCCTGCCCATCCCCAGCTGCCAAAAATCCTCCTCCTCCTCTGCCTCTCCCTCCCCCAGCTGTTTCTGTCCTCTGTAGCAGCAGAGTCCAGCAAGGACATCCACCTGAGGCTCTTCTGAGGGCTCACTGGCCCAGCTGGATTTCTGTCCCTCCCTCTCTCTCTCTACCCTGTTTTTGCCCTCTTCCACCCTTTTCCTTTGGCCACACATGCCACATCAGTGGAGAGGTACAGGAGGGTGACAGGGTATTTTGTGCAAGAGAAAGACTTCATGGGAAGGTGGGAGATGAAGAAAGAAACCTTGTTCCTGGAGTTTCTCAAGAAATATTCTCTCAGTTGCAGGGCCTCTTATATCTCTCCCCACTAAAGCTTCCTAATGGTCCACCAGCCCCAGAAAAAGCATGGATCTGCTTTAGCATTTCAGCTCCACCTTCCTCCCTCAACACAGTGTTTCAGAACACATTCCATTCCCTTTGGCTTTTTATAGCTTTCTTAGAGGCAATAAACTGAATTGGATTTCCTCCTACAGGAGAATCAATCAAACCTGCATTTTTTAAGCACTCTGGAGCCTGCAGAACTGGAACATGTAGAACAAAATATGTCTCACTTTCCTGGGAGGTCAATATCTCTTATTTCTGCAGGCTGGACGTATCTCTGAGACTAACAGGATTTGTGCCCTGTCCTGCTGGATTTGCAATATCATTCAGTCCAACACAGCCTCTACTTTATTTTTATTGAAGATCAGAATGGGATTCATATAAATAAACTATATTTATTTTAACCCTCTTGGAACAGGTGCTCATGAAAGAGTAGAGATTTTCATAACATTTACTCAAAATATTTATTTAAACTTTGGAGGCCTTCAGCACATACAGTTTTACTGTTAGCATTTCACAGGCATTATCTGTAGATCAGCTATGTTAATTTTACCAGTTCACACCATATGTGGTATGATATTGGGACTTTTCCAGGCTGTTGCCCATTTTTATGTATTTTCCTCACTGGTAAAGTCAAGTCATTTTATTTGTGTGGTTGCCTCCACTAAAAGATCTGGTTCTTTATTGATTGTTTTGTCCATACAAGGAAATGTTGAAGGCTTTAACTCTGAGACCAAACATGCGGGGAAGGAAAGAGGATGCCAAAGTTGTGACCCACTTTTTCCTTCACTCCATTTATATTGCTATCCCCTTAAATGCATGAGAAGAGTTAAGCAGCTCTTTTGAACAAGCTCCATAATCCAAATTCAGAAGCCTGTGGAGTTAACTCTAGACTTCCATTAGTATAAAGGAATTGGTAGCTGAGAGTTCATGTTGTATATAACATATGCCCTTCATATGAAGAAAAAAAATCCAAGCGTGATCCCTGCCCAAAAAGGCTGCAAATGAGATTCCAGACCACTTCTTGAAATACATTTTCATGTGCCAATACTATTGCTATTTCTATGCTGAATACCAATTAACATCTTTTTTCCAACCTTATTCTGGCTTTTTTTTTTTGTGCCAAAGTGCCTTGGACCCAGTTGATATGCATGAATCCTCTTAGTCCAGAGGCTAATACATTCCAGCAACAGTGAATTGTTCCTGCAAGGATTAGAAATGGGCAAAACATTCCCACTGTGTTTGATTCTAGTGCAGCAGACCTTTGGGAAGAAGTGCTCGGTCCAGCTAATAGTGGACCTCACAATAGCCCACTTTCCTCCCAGCAGGTTTCTGGCATGTTTTCCATAGCCCCAGTCCTTCCTAGGGGATCATAGGGGACCAATCTCTCCTTCCTCCTCAAAATACATCCATTTCTGTGTAGCTGTGCCAGCAGCAGAAGGCTTCCACAATATCTTGAAAATCAGCTTGGAAAGCTTAAAAGAAAAGTGGCAAAACACATTTCTTAATGTTTGAAAATGACAAGGAAACACTGAGGGTTTCCCAGCTGCAGTTCTAAAATCACTTTCATGGGGCAGTCCTGCTGGACTTTGGCTGAAGCTAATGGCCAAATCACAAAACTATGTCCAAAGAATTAGCAATTTTGTGGCCATAAATTCTTGAACATCTTGCATTGGCACTGCATTTAATTTTAATTACATTTTCATTGAACAGTAGGAATATACTTCTGCCAATTTTGATTTGAAAATAAAAGGTGGGGAGAAATCTTCCAAATGTTTCAGACAGAGGTGTTAAATGTTGAAATGTGTTTTTGCAGCATTCCACAGTAACACAAATAACTGAGGAGAACATTTCTGACGACTTCAGGTATATTTTGGTAAGACAGTTTGACAAAGAGATGAAGAGTTTTCATATATTTGAAAAACTGAAAGTATGCTTGAAGAGAGAGAGAAATCTCCAAAACATTTAGTACCTGTAAGATTTGGGAAAATCAGAAGATGAATAGAAGGACAAAAATAATCTCCCTAACAAGGAAAGACAGTTTAACATAGTGGTTTCTACTCTCGTGCAGCATCCATTTGATCAATGCACCCTGCTACTTCTTGTTAAGTTAAAGAGGGTAACAAAGGAGCTGATTATACTGCAGTGAGAAGAGGGGGGCTGAGAGAGAAGCTTTATTTGTTCAGCTAAACATAAAATCATTTTAGTTTGCAATATGATTTAGGGTTATTACTTGCACAGATAGGTTTGATGATTCCTTTCTAATTTATTTGTTGAGGGGTGTTGAGGGGTTCATTCAGCGCTAATAAGAATACTGCAATACAGCATTAACTGCCAAAATGCTTATCTGAAAAGGACCTTCCAGTTACTTTCAGGTAGAATATGTGTCAGCAAAGATAAAGATTTAGCTATTACTCAGTAAAGCAGTGCTTGAAAGTTTTCCTGAAATGCAATATTGAAATGTGTTTGAATTTTCAATTATGCTGTTATTGCTCAAATAAACTTTTTTGAATGCATTCAAACAATTTTATATCTTGCATTTAAAATTGCCTACAATTAAGCAAAAGTCAAACTGATTTCAGGTAGAGCAAGACTTGGTCTAGTTCACTGACAGACTTACACTTCTGGGTGTGGAACACTGCAAGCAGCTAAATATCCTCCCTGCAGGAAGGAGTAGGAGGCTACAGTGGTGTGTTCATAGGAGGTTAAATGCTGCTGAACTGGGGCACCCCTACTCTGCTGTGTCTAATTTGTATTAAATGGGAGTTCCTTGCTATTCAACAGGCAGCCATTTGGTTCACATTACATGAATCACAGAGGCACAGAATATTCTGAGTTGGGAGGGACCCACAAGGATAAATTCCAACTCCTTAGTGAATGACCCATATGGGGATTCAACCCACAATCTTGGTATTTTTAGTACCAGGCTCTGACCAAATGATCTGATCTCAAAGGATGGAAACATGATTTGACAAAGACAAATGAGATGAACAAGGTATCAGAATAGCATACTTTGTGAGAAATGGTACCTTAAAAGGGACTTGGTTCAGATCTGGAGACACAGGGGAGATAAGATTAACCCTTAAAATCTACAAATTTGTTCCTGTGGTAAACAATGTACATTATTCTACTTTTTTCTTAGGCTTAGAGAAATACAACAGAAAGCTTTGAGGATGGGCATGAGCTCACACTTCCTACTGGACAAGAATTGTGTGGCTAGGCTAAATGCATCCCTAAAACATCACTAAAATACTGTCTGTCAGCTTTCTTAGCCATGGGATTATGCCAGGTGAGAGGACAGGCAGAAAGAGCTCATGTTTATTTCCAAAATACTTTTTAAAGTGTGGTAGCAACAGGTAGATATTGTCACAGTAAGAAATGCCAACTATTGGTTTTGACATCCTTTCTCTACATTTCCTTGCAAGAAGAAGAGGAGGGGATTGGTCAGACACTGATCTCTTCTCTCTGGCTGCCAGTGACAGAACCCAAGGGAATGGCCTGAACTTGTGTCAGGGAAGGTTTAAATTGGATATTAGAAAAAGGTTCGTCACCAGGAGGCTGTTTGGGCACTGGAAGGAGGCCCTCAGACATGGAGTCACAGCACCAAAACTGACAGAGTTTAAGAGAGTATTGGACAATTATCTCAGACATATGGTGTGATCCTTGTGGTTCTGGGCAGGGCCAGGAGTTGGACTTTGATGATCCCTGTGGGTCCCTTCCAACTCAGGTTATTCTCTGATTCAATGAATATAACCTAATACATTTATAGTAATATTCCAGTCAGATCACAAAATGCACGTCTTTTAGTGAGATAGTTGTGGCTAGCATTTAGCAAAAATGAAGTACTCAGGTTGTAATTTTTGCAGTTGCATAGGCAAAAATTCTGAAAGTAACTGTGATGAAAGGAGTTTGACCATGAAGAAGAGATGCATGCATAGTGCCAAGATACAATATTAGCTTTGAGTGCAATTATGTGTGCCAACAGTTCTTAACATTAGTAGATATTGTACCCTAAATAAGCAAGATCATTACGTGGGGAAGAGCCCCTTTATAGCTAAAACTACTTGCAGGAACAAATATATGCTCAGTTAATCTCCTCAAGTCACTGGCCTCAGTGGTCTCCCATGCTGTCTGGGGGCTAACCAAGTCACTGGGAGGGGAGGCAGACTGAGCACTTGGATGCCCCTTCCTTTTTTTTTGTGGGTGTGGAGAACACCCACGAGTGCCTTTTATCTTTCAGGTTGCTGTCACTGGTCTTTGAAGACCATCTTTTACTTCAGCAGCATTGCTATTTCTTGGTTTTGTGAATAGCATCAGTTTTTCCTCATCCTGTTAACATCATTCCCATGTGAGCCAGCTGTCTCCTGCAGCTCTTCCTCTCACACTCTGCTGAGGGTTGGAGCATCTACCTTCACAAGGTTCATTGCTCTTCAGCTGGATCATACAGATTGTGGCTCTTTAACACCATGCACAAACATTCTCCCTCCATTCTGCAGGCACAGTGCTCAGACATTCCTATCACCTTACAGAGGTTCTAACAGGCCAAACAATTTACAGGGAGCCATCGTATTGCTTAGGCAAGAAATAATTATTGAGTGGACAGGGAAGTTTTTTTGCTAGCACAGTGTTTCTCTGTTTAGAACATCTTCAGAATTTTTTCTTTATAACCACAAGTAGTCACAAGTTTATTAATCATGATATCCTATTTGAAGTTATCTGATTGCACATTATATAAACTGGGGAGTGGGAATAGCTTCTTTAAAGACAAAAATACATTAACACAATCCTGACATTTTGTGGCTTTGCTTAATTCCAGAACAGGAGGTGAGCTGGTCCTTAAGATAGAGAATTATTTGTGGTTTTGAATATTTCTCTTCAAGCAGGTGAACTTAGGTCAATTCTTTGTGTGTTTTCACCAGATCTCTTTTTTTAGTTACTTCATTTGTGGGTTTGGTAGATACTGACAGCAGTTTCTGAGTTCCTCTGAGGTTGTATATCCCAGCTGGGTGGAGCTACAGAGGATAACTTTTAATAGGATTACATAGTATTTTTTTATTTGAATATATTTTTTATAAAATATTATAGTCCATTCAAAGGATTCTTGTGGCTGAGTGACTTAAACAGAAAAGCTTAGGGAAACAATCCTTTCTTCTGCAGAGTATTTCCAGTAAGCTCTCTCTAGCCTCAGGAAATGTAACAACATGGTGCTGCAGAATTCTGAAAGGTAACATAGCAGCTGAGAATCTGTCTTGTAGTCTTTACATTCATTTTGTGGTATAGAAAAAATTCTTGAATATATCTCTGCTGCTTATTAAACAGTACAGAAGAAGCAGTAAAAATAAAAGTACAGATATCCTGAGATCACCACAGTCCTTGAGCTCTGGGAGGCAGCAACTACAGCCAGAGGTCCCTGAGAGAGTGATTACCTTATGATAATGGTAAGGTCAGTCTTTCTTTTACAGGGAGACCATTTGCACTTTGATAGTGAAAAATAAATAATGGTGTTGACATTTTAGAGTGGTTTAAAGTGGGTAATCCTTTGTTTGGAGTCAGCATTTCATATGGTAATCTTAATACCCGTTTAAGATACCACTCAAGAGCTTGATATCCATTCCAGTCCCTCCCTCTGTTCAGAAACACAGTTTGGGTATAAAAAAGCTGTGATGTTTCTGACAGCTAGAGTTTTGTGGCAGGCACCAGATGGATACACATCCATCACACTTTGGAGTCACCTGGCAAGAAGGGCTGAGGAATTTAGGCAGGTCCCCCCTGAAAGGTAGAGCAGAGGCAGTCCTCGGGGGACTAAGCTCCCCACGCAGATTCAGGGACAGATACTATAAATTACCAACCCCCCAAACACCTCAATGTTTGACAATTTGCATAGCTTGAGCCAATTCTAAAATCCTCTCTGGCTGTATTGCTGCAGTGACTTAATTTTTCTATGAAACTGGTCTTGATCCAAGACACTCCTTGGAAACTTGACTTCCAGAGAAGAAAACAGGGATGTTCATGATAAAACACCTGTTAGTTCTTAATTTAGTAAGGACCTTTAGAACCTTAGTCTGTCATGATTCTTTCTGGTTCTCCTTAAAGACACAAGTAAGTAATGTAGCTAAAAGTAATTTTTCAAGCGCCTTTCATCTCATTCTTTTAAATGTAGTTCTGGTGCAAAACTAAGCCTTTCATTCTGAGGTTTTTGTAATGTGGGACATATGCCAGACACTAATAATAATGCAAAGGGAAATTTTACATCCAGGATTTTTGAAGTTTCTACCCAGGGCTGAGCCAATTCAAAGATCTAAGTGCACAGAAACTTTCTAAAGACTAGGGTTAGAGATGTTATTTTGAGGGAATAATTTATTCCGCAGATCTCATATCTTTCTAAATGCGGAATCTTACAAGCAGCTGCCTTGTTTTCTTCTTCTTTTAATTACCCAAGCAGGTAATTAATTCTATATATGCCATTTGCTATAGAAATTACGACAACTGAATTGTATCCTTTAGATATCACAAGTTAGATGCATGCTCAAATAATGCTCAGATTTCTCAACATGCAGATTTTTAATACTACTGCATTCAATGTTCATGGAAAGTGGGTTTAGTTATTGGAACACTATAAATCAGTAAAATGCTACCAGTGCAGGAAAAGCCCAGGCTGCGCTGTAAGGGCTTCCAATTGTCCTACAGTTCTTTCCAAAGGAAGTGGGCAAGTTTATATCTGAATAAGCCAGTAAAGGAAAGATGGAAAAAATATTCTTGCTTGGAGTAAACTCTCCTAGGAGAGGGATTTTTACTTGGTTTCCTGATGAACGTTTGTCCTGCAAAATCCTAGGGGGAAAAAGCCTAATTAAATGTAATTTGACTTTTCTTTCTAAATTTTTCTAATTTTTTTCTAATTTTTTTCTTCTAATTTTTTTTTTCGAAAGAAAAGGAAAGAAGACTATTGCCATAAGAAAATAGTTTGTACTCCCTAGTATTACATCACACCAAATATGGAAGAAAGTGTTCATCACTGGAGGTATCCGTGACAATCAAGGACCCTTACTAGGGTGCCGAAAAAGAGTCAAAACTGAAATTGTTGCACCTGATTCAAGAAGAGGTACAGACCCTGTGGGGAGAAATCCAAAGCCATGCATTAGGCAAAGAAAGAGTTTAATGAAATTGCCCACCTAAAGCTTTGGTATTCGCATGCTCCCTAAGTTTCTTGTTCATTCCAGTGATGATTTTTTTCAGACCCTTTGCCTGTAAAAGCCTGTATTACACAAGATTTCCATAGCTAGTCTAATTCCCACTACAGTTCATGTTGCTGTTCCAGATCAGAGACGTCTGTTTTGGCTGAGTGGACAATCCTGGGTGGGTTTTTTCAGGCTACACCTCTGGTTTCTGCATTCTGGGATAGAGAAACATTATCACTGTAAATGCTGCTGTTATTGCATTATCTGCAGCTATTCCAAAATCCACTATAAAGGAGCACTCACAATAGGCTAAATCTTGCACAAATTGGATAAGATAATGACCATAATCTGTACAAGGATTCATCTTCTTTGTATTTACAAAAAGGGTTCTGCACCTTACAAGTTCCTAAAAGTATGACTTTAAATTGTGGTCAACTGGTTTAGAAAGTTAAGGTTTGATCACAGGCAACAAGTGGATTCCAGTTGCTTCCCTCTCCTGAAATAATAAGTTCTCATAATACTGTACTTCAGAGTCCCCTGTGCACAAGGAAAACATTCCCCAGCCAAGGATGCCTAATGAAGTGCAGTCCTTGTTAGTCACACAGGTAAAGCCTCCAAATGTAAAACACACGAGGTAAATAATAAGGTATTTGAGATTTATTCTAAAGAGACAGCCATTATCAGTGATACTTTTAATGTGTTCTGGTTCACCAGGAAGGCTCTGAAGACACATACCATTGGATTACCTCCTCTTGTGACAGAATGGCACATGCTCAGCTGTGTTGTATCATATTTGGATCAGTTCAGTCCAAATAGCACCTAAAAGCCAAATGCCAAATGCCTAGATGAGACGTTGGACTCACACATAAGGATTGAAGCTTCACTCCAAACTTTTGAGTTTGGGCCAAACACAAACTACAAAAAATGCGTTTGCCAGATTTTTTCCAGATCAAACCCAAGGAAGTAGGAACTTCACAAGACCTGAAAAATCAGCAGGTTTTTCACCATTTGGATGCAAAAACTTCATCCATCAATTAACCTTGGATTCACTGTGGATTTGAACTTTGAAAGATGACCAAACACAGCTGGACTGTACTTCTTGCATCAATTTCCACACTTCAATGAACTCCGTTTAAATCTCAAAAAATTTAAGTCAATTGTTCTTCCTTGTGTCAGTGTCTAAATTTTTCATCTAAACCTCTGAAAGCAAATCTAGCTTGACTACAAGTCTGCTGGGTTGATGTAAAACCACAAAGTCACATCTGGTTTTCCCTCAGTCAGGGCTCACTTCTTCTATCTCCACCAAAACTGAGATGAAACTTCACCAAGCAGCGGCTGAGCTGTGGCCAAGCTGGAAAAGGCCAGCTGGAAACTTTTCCTCTGATGATGATTCAAGTCCAGGTTGGATGGGGCTTTGAGCAACTTTGCCTAGTAACAGGGGATCAGAAACATACTATCTTTAAGGTGCCTTCCAACCCAAACTATGTCACAAAGCCACTAGTCTATTAATTATTTCTGTGCACCATCTGGTGGTTCTTTGCAGTCGATGCAACAGCAGCTCCCAGTGTTCCAGCGGTGCTTGCAGCTCTCCCTGCTGACCTTGCAAAAAATCTTGGGCTAATGCAGGAGATAGCACCTGTCACCAGACTAGTTAATGATGTAAAATAACACAAATCCCCCTGGCATGGCAGCAATCTTGCTTTTTGTTTCAGGCTGCTCTTCCAACATTCTGACCACAGTGCTCTTCACAAAATCGCATGGAGAGTAAAAAATGAAATCTGACGAAACTCTATAAAGGGGAAAAAAATTCAGTAAAGGTTTAACAAATGCTTTAATCAGGGTATTCTATAAAGCCTGCCAGAGATATGTGCCAACTAACAGCAACTTTTGACCCTGATTTTTGGCTTCATTGACTCTTGGCACTCAAACAACGTGCTGGCTCAGCACTCCGACAAAGCCAACCAATTGGACCGGGTTGTGTTTAAGTGGTTTTGGAGGAGGACGGTCGTCATCATTAGGTGATTAAAAAAATCTCAGGCTCAGGAGTCATCCAACAAATGCATGTTGAACTATCTGACTATGGAGCACAGGTCATAGGATAGCTTAAGGAATTGAAGAAAAAACCCAGAAAGACATGTACTTCCCCATAGGAATGTGTGACATTGTAAAACAAGTGATGTCTTCACTTCCTGCTTATGGAACCTGAATCTGGTGACTGTGGTGAAATGGTTTAAGGTCTCAATTGCTAAAAACGGCAAATCCAAATGGATCTGATTAGACAAGTTCTGCAAACATTGCCAGATGCTGAACTGCTCAATTAAAACCTGGACTAACTCCACCAAAGCCAATAGAGAAATTATGAGCTAATGGATTTCCTTCAGCCCAGAGTTATGTCCTTCTTGTACTTTATAATATATTCAAAAAGAAAGATTCCATGTCTTTCTGCTTTGGACACCTTTCTTTTTTGAAGTCATATGACTTCTGTACATTTTGATGGTCTCTGGATATGTGAAAATGGACCATAACACTAATGGAATCTGACCTTTGAGAATATTCCCTGCACACAGGGAACAGCTCTCAGAATGGTGAGAGCCTGTGGCTCCTGTCCCTGATACAAGAGCTGTGAAGAGACTGGTGAAGCTCTTAGACTGCTCTGACTGTGATTGGGATAAGCAATACCCTTTCCTAGAGACACACAGCCCAAAGCTGCAGGAAATTTCAGAAAAGGCTGAATCCTCCACTTCTTCCTGTCCTTACACACCCAAGTCAGTGAAGGCTTGTTCTCTTTCCCTCCCAGATCAACTAAATTTTTGACCAGAGGCAAAACAGTATTTAAACTTTCCAGCATGGGAGGAAAATCTCTGTCTGTCAGTTTTACTGGGTCATATCATTCCAGCATTAACTACCAAGTCTATTCCCCACCTGGACATCTGTGAGAAGGACCTCACACAATCAGATTGTTCTCTCATATGAAAGATTTTCCAGTCAGGCACACCCTTTTTGAAATACATGGGATACAGTAAAAGTTCTTCAGAAAACATTTCCTCTTTCCCTGCTTCTGAACTTGGATAGCTGTAATTTCACTGACTTGCCAGCCCTGTTCTAAGGAAAATACTGTACAGACATCTTCTGTTGGAAGAAATAATTGAGCTGTTTAAAAACCTCAGCAAGACACAAACTGAAAACCAGGTTTGTTTTTAAATCTAGTGGGTTTGATCTCAGCAGTAATGTGAGTTCTCTGACCTGTCATATCTCTCTCTTCAGTACTGATATTCTTCCCAAAGAAAAATTCCCATTAAATCACTTTCATGAGGAATGCAGAATACCCTTCTATTCCTAAAATAATTGGGAGTTTTCCTTGGTTTTTGACCCTCATCTAGACTGTATCTTTTAAACCCTTTTTTTTTTAAGTTGATCCAGCATACACATGCAGGACATTATATGCCACGAACCCATCTTTGAAACACCTTTGCTGAAATTTATATTTGTTAGTAGTCATCTTTTAAAAAGATTCATTTCTCAAGCTTGCATTTACATCTGAATTCAGGGTAAGGATTTGGCACTGATAAGAGCACAATTTCTGCTGTAACAGTCCTGCCTCCACTGGGGACTTCTTTCTTTGATCTGTTATAAACTGATCAAGACTTAATAGTCATCTGAGAAAGTTCATAACTCATTTTTACAGCTATCTGATTTCTTTTCTGTTTTGGGTTTGTCTTGGATATGAGGCCCCTGAAACAAATTTAAACTTCTCTACAAAACTATGAATATAAAATCTCCTGTGAAGCAATCCAGTTTATCTGTTATCGTGATTAATCTGACTGTGACTCGCCAGCAAAGCTGTCACAAGGCCAGAGCAATTAGCAAACTTTCTTCCCTTTGCAGTTCCTGTTTTGTATTTATTTTTATATACTCTCAGTAACTACCTAGTCATTTCAGTTTAATTGCTGTAGCTCTGTACCCCTACCTCCACCTTGAAAAAGGAGGTCTTCATGAACTTTTTGTCCCCAAGCACTAATCTGTTTTCGTGACCTGAACAGTATTTATCCCCTGCTTATAAATGAAATCTGTATTTCATCACATTCATCACTCTTTTTCATGCTACAGCCAAATAGCTGCACTCCTACAGCTTCAAATGATGGCACAGAAGAGAATTGTTAGATATGCACATTCCAGCTATCCCACATCTGCCAGGTCTGTTGTGGGCAAAAATGAGGAAACCAGAGCCAAAAAAACAACCCTGCTTTGTGTGTATGTTTTATTTTAAATCGTTCTGAAGCCAAGAATGTGAAGATCAACCAAATGCTGACATGCTAGTAATATTTTGTTTTACACAGATCTATAAATATACTTATCACTGTTTAAAGTAGGACTGAATATACTGTAGTCATAAGAAACACACATGTTTTAGAGGACAGATAGAAATAATTATATGAAAGAAAGACTGGAAACACTTTCTTTTCTGGGTGGGGTTAGACTTCCTATAAAACTTCATTGGGAATAATCTTCCATTCCTTGTGCAGGTGAACTTAATGGGAGCTTTCTCTAGGATTGGGCCCAAAAGCAAATATAATTTTTGTGCTTTGGTTTTCAAGTTTTCTGCAAACTTCTTTTATTCTGGACCCACTTCTAAGCCATCTGTACCTATAAATAGCAAAATCATTATCAGTAACTCTGAACTCACCATATAGGAGCACCTCCATGGGAAAAAATGTAGGCTCCCATAAATAATAAAAAAAAAATGTTCAAAAGAAACACAGAATTGCCTCATCTAGGATTCAGCCATGATTAATGTACTTCACTCTGCTGTCTCTGACAAAGACCAGCACCAGACACAGGGCTAGAAAAATGGTATGAAAGGATATAGCAGGACTGGGAAGAAAAGAATGAAAAAAGGTAGTGAGGTACCTGCTTTATGGACAGCACAGAACTGACCTTCTGGAATCTCCTTATACTGAAACTCAAGGAGAAGGGAGGGACAGATTTCACAGACTGTCTTTGGTATAGACAAAGGAGAAAAAAGAAAAATTGTAATGTTAATTAAGGGTTGTAAGCAAGAAAGAGAGACACTTCTGCTTCTTCTGTATAGAAGGGACAGGGCAGGCAGGAGTGGAGGCAATGTGGCAGCAAGTGCAGGATCTTTGGATAAGTTCCACTGGAAAGAAAGAAAGAACATGCACACACCTGTGTGCCTCTGGGGGAGGCACTTGAGTAGGTCACTGCCAGACTAACAGGTAAGAACAACCCATTGGTAAAGGGAAGAATGTTAGAAGGAAACCAGATCTCGAATAAGAGGAATTAAAGGTATCAGATGAGATTTGTCAAAGTTTAGCAGGCTGCCTGTCTCTTTAGCAGTGACTGGAGAGCATTTCTGTTTCAGAAAAATAAAATGCAGTTTCCCAAGTCAGTGCCTGAGTTGGCTGAGCATTTCCAGATTGCATAGGTCTGAATTCAAGGCTCCTCTCACCAAGTACCACACAAGGTACAACTCCCTGGGTTTGAAAACACCTTTGTGAGTCACTGTACCATTGGTAGCTCCTGGCTCTGAAGCCAGACCTGCATTCAGTTGTAGCAGGAGATGCATTTCAAAGCACATCCCCTTCTTCTTTCATGGAGCACAACATATGCTCACAAGCACAGTAAGAGGCAGCTTGAGTGAAGGAACCAGAGAGTTCTCCTCTGCTTGCTCTTCAGAAGTGGCAGTGGACCAGGGGGAAGCATCCAGTTACCCAGATCTGACTTGTGTGCTGGCAGCTGGGCCACACTGCTTTTGCATATGGTGTATAAAATGAACAAACATAAAAATGGGTACTGATGAAGTGTGATTCCACCCTTAAAGTGCAGCTGAATTCACTGCATCAGCCCAGGCAAGCGCCAAAAATGTGAGGGAGCTGCAACAGCATCACATAATCTGTGCAATGAAAAAGCTCAGGGTTAAAAGGACCTCACAGCATGAATGTAAGATTGCCCATCTAGTGTGAGAGTATGAGTAAAATTCAGAGATAAATCCTGCAGGAATTACAACAAATGGGATACATAAACAAATTTCAGGCCTTTGCAAAAGTTGTTGTTCCAACTACTTAATGTCAGTACCAGGGGAGTATTGAGCTCTGCAGGTCATACATATCCATGGGTAAGCCAGTGACCAAGCTGTGTGCTTATTGTCTGCACATTTACACTGCTCAATCCTTGAAAATTTGTCATCTTTGTATGGTTCTATTTACTCACTTGGCCCTAGGGAAAAAAAAAAAGTTGGTTAGGAAGGAATGAGTAACTTTTTTTAAACTTGTCTTTTTTCCCAATAAAGGAGCAGAATGATCTCCATTTTTTCCCCCTTGTTTTCTGCCAGCATGCTGAAAGATGGGCATATTATCAGGCTGATAAATTTTCCAAAGAATTCTAAAGAGCTGATCTGAACCAAATGTAAATACTAAGCAACACAATTCTTGTCTTTTTTTCATTTTTTTGTTCAGTGCGGTTACAGAAATCATTAAGTTGACTAGGGCTTGGACTGAGATCTGTAATACTTTTTTCCATGCTCATCAGAGACCACTAAGTAACTTGAAAAATGTTCTTTTGTATCTTAGTAAACAAAAACAAAAATTAAGACCAAGTTTTTCCTCTATGTCATTCCAAGGTGAAACATTTTAACTTCCTTTGTGGATTGTTCTTCCCTTGAAGGATGATTTAGACTTTAAAAAGTGCCTTTAGACTGACAGACTGGCATGTCAAAACTGGTTGGGTTATTACTGATACTTTATGCTCTCTGGAGCATGACTGCCACAGTTATTTGGTTCTCAGTTAAATGTTCATGTGGGTAATTCCACTGCAGTCTTCCAAGGAGAAGTTCAAAACCATCAAGATTTATGCTACTTCTGATCCCTGAAATGTGATCTGTACACATTGTTTGTAAAGCACCTGAAGTTTATTAAGTGCTTGGCCCTCATGGGCATCTTTTTCACCTAAAAGCATCCACCTACTGTTTACCAAAACCTACGTAGATCTAAACAAACTAAGCCCAGGGCTGTATCATCATGACAGGCAGCCACAGAGGAGTTAACTAAAATGTGCAAGCTAAGTCTCAGTTTGTAATTAATAATTAACATTCATAAGATTGCAAACCCTTTACTCCCACTGTCAGGTTGTTACTTATCAAAATGTTTTCAGTGCAGTCAATGAAACGTGTGTAACTGCTGGCAAACTTGAAAATGAGTCTGCAAGTCTTCAATGCTTGGTGTACACTGCTGAGTCTTAAGCAAAATCTTACTGTTGCTTATTCAGGACAAACTAGATCCATTTGTTACTTTGAAAACTTGTACTATTCATTTTTTTTATTTTTATTTATTTATTTTGGCATTCTGGCAGGTTTTTAAGAAGATTCATAAAGGTTTGGAGTAGCTCGCCTTTGTCTACAACATGTGTGGCTAACAATTGGGCAGCATATGTTGGTAAGTCAGACCAGCGTGGAACTGGCAGGATAAACCCCCCTGTTTTCTGTGGAAATAAATCTGCAGCAATTCCCTTTGATACCTCAAACCACCCATGCACACAAATTGTGCCAGAAATTTGACCTGATGTGTAACAACATACATATCATGACACTGAATAACGCTGGCTACATCTTTAGTTGCCATAGGAGGTTGCATTTCTTCCACAGCCAGCTTCCTTTACTCCATCTGTCAGTCTCTTCACTTGATAATTTGCATTAACTGAACTACTGACAGCTAAAAAAAAACGGAAATGGAATGTGAGCATCTCCTCTTGAAAGCCAAAGCAAAAGAGACACCATGATTTTTCTCCCTCTTACCATACTTGCATCGAGGCAAAGAGAGGCTGGCCTGTGACAATTGCCCTTGTTTGCACCCTTTTCTTACACATTTTTATGCTATACCATATACTTTGGCTTTGGAATATCTTTCATAGACCATAGGTGCTAAAGTCTTTTACTCACAATTGATACCCCCACTACCCAACCAGCTCTCAGTGCTGTTCTGAGAAACATAGCACTGTAAGAAAACTGGTATTGGCTGTGACTCAGCTGAACCTTGCATGTGTTATTTGATTTGGGAAAAACAGAGAATAAAATGCACACTGGAACAGAAATACCATAGTAGCCGCCTTCTTACATTTTCATCCCTCTTCAACTTGAAAAATTACTGTGGGTCCTAGAACTAGGTGTTTAACTTAACATCTCCTACATGTCAGGTCCCCTTGTGTTCCCTATTTCTCTCCACTGATCTCAGCAATACAAAGGAACTGAAACCTTAATTTTAGCTGCTGCATGTTGATAGATTGGCATGAGCCACATTAAGTTAACACCAAGTTGTGAGCCCAGACACAGATGCTTTATCAGCATTTACATCAATGGTGGGTGATCACAGGACATAATATGAGAATCGTATTCTTAGAATGACATTAGCGTTAGAACCCTTGAGGCACAGAATATTCACTAGAAATTTCAAACTTCTCAAGCATCTAGAAATGTGTCTTATCCTGCCAAGTACTGAACATCCATCTTTTGTAAAAAGCTGTTCCACGCATTTCTGAAAGCTGGAAAAAGGAATGCCACCTCCACCCTTAAGCCACTGGGAGAGATAGCAAGTTGTCAGTGTGTTTTATTTCAGATGACTGAAGGTTTAACTCTGCTTTCCTACAGTTTTGGTAACAAAGATCTATATTTACTGAGGAAGTTGTTCTTCACCTCCCACACTCTATTTCTTCTATTTCTTATAATTAAAATGATTTGATTTTTAAATACATTGATTTTGATTTTTAAATATATTAAGCAACTAAGGCTCATGCTGACTTCATGGAGAACTCTTAATTTCTCAATACATCTGGTCCTCATTCATTAGTCCCCTACTTCATTTTCTCAATAATGCAGACCTACGTTCACTTTCCATGAGATTTTTATGCTCTTTAATGTCTCACACTGAAGACTCTTTTTTCCTTCAGCTGAATGTTACTAACATACAGCTTCTGAAGGCATTCTTTATTTCAGCAGTTAGATACCAGTTATTAGCTATTCACCTGAAAGCTAGATGATAGGTATTATCCCTAGTTTTAATAAAGAAAGCTTGTGACCTGTGGGCAAATGGGGAAAGGTTCCTCCTTCTTCTTATACATTTTTTTCATGAAATCTCATTCTTCCTGCTGATGGCTGTGTAAGGTTCCTCTCAAAACTGGAACAATCTCTTTATAACTGAAATTAGTTGCTAACTGAAGAAGCAGTGGAAGATCACAGTGCTGTTGATGAGAAGACTGCTGGAACTGACTAGAGAAGCTAGTAATTAGTGAAAATTAATCTCAACAATTACAGTGGGAGAAATAAATCTAAGGTTCTTGCAAGTTTGAGGCACATTGCAAACTGTGAACTGACATTAAAAGCCTCTAAACCTGTTATTTCCTTGAAATTAAATAGATTTCGTAGCTATTATTTAGAGTATCTTTGGGAAGAAGTTATTTTCTTGCAATTTTTTGTGCCTAGTGCTTTTCCCAACCTTCTTGTGAAGCTTGACTGACAAAGCCATGGAGGTCCACCCACGTTTGTTTCAGTACATAATGTAAGTGATACTGCTTACATAGCACTGTTTGCACAGTGAGACTGCAGGTGGTGAGAATGGCATAAAGGCTGCTGAATAAGCTTCTTATTTGTGGGGGAAAAAAGCTTATAGAAGACTTTTCTTGAGGAGAATAAACCCACCTTTTATTCAGACTTTCATACAACACCTATTTCTTTGGGCATGCGGTACTTTTCTTACACACTAGTATTCTGGATAGCTATTCTGTTCGACTGCATAGGCCTCCCAGGGATAGCCTTGGATGGCTCAATCTGAATATCTGGGCAGTATCTCCAACAATTTTGCTTCTCTGTTTCATGAGACAGAATCCAGCTTTATTAGATTTTTTTTCCCCCTGATTTAATGTGCTGGATATGTGCATGGTTTGATGTGCAGTGTAATGCTTGTTTGGCTTTATTTCCCCTCTGTGACATATAAAATCTAATAAGCAAGACTTTTTCTTTTGTTGCTATGGCAGGAAGATTCTTGAAACACTTAATGATAGAAAAGAATTTAAAAACAAAAACCAATACCAAAAAAACCCCAAAAGAGCAGAGGGGCATCTCACTTCTATTTTTGGCAAGTTTGATCACATGTGTTTACAAAGCCAGAACTCTGAAACGCTCTAAGCTAAAAGTTCCACAGTGAAACCAAGCCAACCTCATAAAGTTCAGTAACTCCAGAGTCTGAATTCTTATACTAAATGTATTATTGTTCAAAAGGAGCTTGTAAGGATCATTTACATGGGAAGGCAGGCCTTCCTAATAATTTCCAAATAAAGAACTACCTGCTTGCCACAATGATGCAACACGTAGGGACTGTGCTTTGCATTCCATAATTTCATCCATGCAGTTGTTCAGTATTGCAGAACCCCATTTATAAACTTTTCAAGAGATTTTCTTGCCCAGCTTTATCTGAAGATTGGATGTTTTTCCAGGTGTAACTGATACAAAAATTTCTAGCAATATTTATAGTGTTTTTTGGTTTTAGGTTTCAGGAGGTGCATAATTAAACTGTGGTATAAAATTAATAATGCAGAGAATTACAAGATGTAGCTTCTATAAAAATCTGGTGAGAAAAGGTACTGAGTGGGATGCCCTGGTTGTGTGGTGTTTTAACTTTGATGATTAATTTTGGTTTGAAATCACATTTGATTACTATCTGGAGGAAGAGGGAAAAACTTAAAACTTACCAGAAATTTAATGTTTTTATTTCTTCCCTTATATTTACAATGTTTGCCTTCCATCTTCCTGCTTATTTATCTCATTTCCCATCTTTTCCAGTACTCCCCAAAAACTCTCCTGCAAAATCTGTTCTACCATGTTTTGTCCAGCCTAACCTCACAGGAAGCTACAGCCAGCCTTTCACGCTGCCCCCAGAGTGCACACACACTCCACAGCACCCCTTTGGGTCTGAAAATTTCCAGAGACAGTAGAGGTGCAAGGGAATGTAGTGAGGGTGCAGGGAAAAGCTGTAAGAGAAGCAAGTTCGCCTATTGTGGTGGGACCTTTCTGCTCTCCCTGTGCTTTCTGCTACTCTTGTTTCCTTCAGGGCACTTCTTGAACTTTCCTGTTAGAGCCAAAAAAAGAGCAAATAAAGCATGTGGAATCTTATCACTGTCACATTGTGTTGATGTTACCTTTCCACACAGGAAAATATTCACCCTGTTTGATACCTGCAGGTATCAAATTTGTGCTCACCCTGCAGGCTCAGTGGCTTCCACAAGTCAGATAACTCAATTAAATACTCCATGTTGCAACCAGCACCAAGGTAGTCATGTAACTTTCCCTTTTTGTCACATTCATGTACTTCTAATGCTTTTTCCTGCTTGAGGAGACTGGCAGAGCAGTTGCTAAGTGCTTGAATAACTCATCCTTGGTGAATGCGCAATCAACAGAATTAACAGCTTCAATCAACAGAATTAACAGCTTCTCTGGCACAAGCAAAACTGTGTGGCAGGAATTTTCTTAGTAAGTGTCCACCTTAAGTCAGTAAAGTGTGGCTGCCTGGGGCAAAAAGAACATCAGAGAGCCAATGTGGTTTGGGCTGACTCCATTTTAAAGAAACAAGATGAGCGTACAATTCTGTTAAAAGCAACTTTTAACCAATTGCTTTTTTTCATGGAGGTGTTAGGAGTAACCAAATAAGTCATACACAGCTAGGTATGAGTTTGTTGGCTCCTTGCAATCTGGCAGTCATGTAGGAGTTTTTTACAGGGACAAAATCTTGCAGCACACAACTTCTGAGGCTAGGACTCAAGAAAGGAACAAGGAGAACCTGGTACTTCTTTAAAGGGCCCTAGGAATTGCTGGTGCCAGGAAAAATTAACATCCTGTTTAATGGAAAAATATTTTTTCATGGGTCAGAGGCATAACACTGATATAATACAAAAAAAAAAAAAAAAAAAGTGGAAACAAGGAATTTACAATATCTTGTTGAAATATAATCTGAGGAAATGATGTAATTACATCTTATAATAAGAATCTGGTTTTGATTATTTCTCTCAAATTCTTCTCAATGTCCCAAGTGCAAGCAATGTTGCTGCTATAGCAGGCACAGCAAGTTAAAAACTAAGCTCAGATAAGCATACACAAACTCCAACATGTTTTACTAGGTTATGAATCAAAAGATAGTAGCTGGAATTTCAGATCTTGTTCTGCAATACTTTGTGAGAGTGGGAGCATCACTTCATCTCTGAGATATTATAAATCTCTTTTATATTTGAGCATGGGGAAAACAATGAAAATAAATCAGATTATGGGCCTATTAAAAATTGTATGAACTGTTCTCTACTATTTTTTCTCAGATCAACAGACCTCATGAGGCTGGCAAGGCTCACCCTTTAGTTGAGTCAAGACTCAAACTTCAGACTCAGTTTCATCCCAGCACCCCACAACAGTTCTTAATCTTAGGTTTTGAAAAATGAGAATAAGAAAGCTCCGTCAGGATTAAACCCTTAATGGGCTGTCCCCAGGCCTGCTCAGACCCAAAGTGATAATTTGTGGGGGCCATCAGGTCAGTATAATGGTTCATAGAAGATCCAGCTTAGGGGTGGCATGAGGAGGATACAGAAAGAATTCTGGGTTAAGCTTGAAGGTTAGGCAGATAGCTCAAAACAAATAAACAAAACAAAGTTTTGGAAATTCAGTGATGGTCTTTCTTCATGAGAGAGGCACTGGAGCTGCCTGGCAGCATCTTCCCACTGAGAACAAGGCCCTGAATGCTGTAATGAGAGGGCAAAGGGAGAGTGACTGGAAACCCAGGGCTGTGAGGTTTAGCAGTGGCATGGAGCACACTGCACAACAAAGGCCAGATCAAGGAAGAAATATCAGCTGTGCAATTGGGAACACGGGGCATTTGGGAAAGAAATCAGTATGCATTCACAGGAAGCAGGATCTTCAGGAAAATGAACCATAAAGCTGTTGACTGAGCACAGGTGATGAGTTCACTTTAAAAGCTAACTAACATTTAAATTGTTTGAAATGTTATTAAGGATAATGCTTTAAAAGTAATTTTCTAAATGTTGTCTTTATAGCCTTTTGCATCTCAGAATCATATAGAAAAAAATTAGCACCCAGGATGCTTAATTTCCTTCTGAAAGGTGAGTTTTTTATTATGGTGTGTAATGTAAACAACTTGATACTTCCCCACAAAATAAGTGGAATTTTACAAAGCCAGAGAGCATCTTTTCTTGTAGTTAGTCTGCAGTTGTGTCAGTCTGGCCCTCTCTGCAGTACTGCTGGTTGGAGTGCACACAGGGATTTCAGGCTCTGTTGTGCTACAGCCAGATATCTCTGCTTTCTGAGTGTATCAGGCTGCACAGCCCTGCAGGGAGGGAGGCAGCTCTGGATCATGGGTGAAGGCTGGGAGGGCCCTGGCACTGTCCTGTGCTGTGTGTGCTGCCGTGTCACAGCCCGTGTGAGGATGGGAGTTTGTCCCCAGCTCCACTCTGCCTGTGGCCTCCAGCTCAGGGGAATACACCAGTGGGTTATTTGCTTTTTGCTCTCTCCAGGTTCCCACTTCTCCATGCCATCTTTCCAAAAAGCTGTGATACACTTCTAGAAATTTAAAGAGGCTTTCATGGCACTCCTGCAGTTTTTTGCAGTGTGTCCCTCAGTGGGAGGTGTGGAGGTGTGACACGATGCAGCAGTGAGCTGCTGCCACCCGCTCTGGCACCCTCTGCAGAGCCTTGCTCTGGCTGTAGCAGCCCATTCCCCCTGTTTCATTTCCACCCAGCATCATGACTGTGTGGCTCTAGGATCAGTCTGTTCATGTGGCCCATGACACAGGAAACTATTCTGGTTTTTTCTCACAAGTAAGGGTTTCTCTTGGATTGGTTCATACATGGCTGCACCTTTTCTAGATTTAAAACATAGTAATGTTGAGGGGTTTTTTGTTCTTTTTCTCTTTCTTTTTTTTTTGTTTCTTATAAATACAGTTGTAGAATTGAATTGGTAAGAGGCAGAACCTTCGTTTTTTGCACACATACCATGTGTATAGTAACCCATTTTCAATGACATTCTCACATGCTAAAGTAAAGAAAAAATATTTGTTCTATAGAGATGATTTTCAAAACTAAACAAGTGGACAGCACAATTCATATTAAAACCTTGAGGAAGGTGCTGCCTATGTTGCTGTCACCACTTCTTGTCTCCCCTGCAAAGTTTTTAAGCCCCAAGAAAATAATGACAGAACTTTTCAAAGAATGTGGTGAGATACACGTCTCATTGAAAGAATTGAGAACTCTCAAAATCTGCACTCTTCACAGCTTTCCTTTGCTTTAGGTGTTGCAATTAGTGCAGACAGACCTGAAATGTGTAATGAGAGAGACCATCCAGCCCTAATTAATCTGACTCATCTGGCTGCAAGGGTACTGTGCATGTGGGCAAGAAGCAAGTTTCTGTAACATGATTAAAATTGCAAAGCTCCTTTCTCTCAAAAGCAGTGTGGACACTGCAGGGGGACAGAGCTGATCCAGGTGGTACCTGCAGTTCTACATTGACAAAGATACCTGACTTCTTCAAGAGTCCACCTCACAAATACAAGATGTCATGACAGCCTTAGTAATGGAGACCAGATCTCTTTATAGCTGACAGAAACATTTGTTTGCATTCCACCACATGATTCTGTTTCCCATCACTAAGAGCTTTAAGAAATTCTTGACATTATGAGTTTTTTAATAGCTTTTCTTTTTATTAACTTAAACAATTTTCCATTAACGTGCCAATGTTCTAACTATTTGTTTAATGTCTGAGGGTGATGTAAAATCACCTTAATGGCTGCTCTATCACCATTTTCTGTGCTGGTCTGTTCTTTCCCCAATGTGTAACTTGAGTAATCCTGTCTTTAAGAATCCTGTGTTCTTGCTGGAACAGTATGTTGTCATTATAGTAAAAACAGTATAAAGCTCAGTCAGCCTCAGACAAGTTCTGACTCATAAAGAAACACAACTGATATCCAGAGGATTTCAGGATGTGTGTCAATGTAAGAATTTTTTCTTTTCCCTTTCAAGAAAAAATGGGGAGTTTTATATTATTTTAACAAGTTTTGACAGGTTTTTAATGTTCCTTGCTAAAACCAAAGAAAACATTCTTTGCAAACTCCCATTTTATTCTGTATTATTGCACTGGTGTACTATTCTGAATCTTTTGAATGCTTTTAATGACAGTCTTTACTGACAGAAGAGAACACTTTATCATTGCAGAAAGTTTTCATGGGAAGGATTGTGGGATTCTGAGTCAATGCAGGTCATTCATACCCATGGTGTATTCATAGCAATTATATGCTCAGTCATGCTTCATTTGTGAATTTGTGGCACATAAATGACTTATCCAGAGGTAAACAGAAAAGTTTCAGCTGTAGAGGGAAAACTTTATTGATAGATTCAATTCTATTTTCATTGAAAATATGTCAAATTTTGCTTTGCTTTGCTTCAACTATCAATACACATAAATCAGTTTCTATGTTTAAAAATATAAAATTATATCACCCATCAATGTCAGTCTTGTGTAACTGTGAACCGCAAATCATCTGACTACTGAAAGAAATTTATTACATTAGACATTAAGAAAACACATTAGCTGGATGGCAAGCAAAGTAAACAAACATGGAAATTTGGAAGAACCTATTTGGGTGCCTGTTAGGGGCTGTCATGCTTCCCAAGGCATGTTGTGAAACAGTTTCTGTCTGTCTACTGCATTTATTGGCACTATCACATATCAGCTCTGAAGGAGACATGCATATCCAGTCTTTTATTTCTAAAGAACAGGAAGCAAGTAAACATGGACTGTCTGGGTGTGAATTTGAGGAAGAACAATTGATTCTTCGCACACTTCCCACTTTTTCCTTGCCTTTAGATTTACTGATATGCATTGGTTTGCAAAAAAAAAAAAAAAAAAAAAAAAACCACAACTCAATACGCCTAAGAGTAATCTGAGAAAGACTGGATTTTGAGAAGCTCTAGCCCAATATGTCTGCACAAAAGGGAAATATTACATGTTCTTTTGAAAAAAAAAAAAGCCAATAAATTTAAGCAGTTATGCACATCTACTCTATTTTTTTAATTTCATATTTGAAATATATAATTTTTATCTTGGGCATCTTGGGAACAAAAATCAGGTTTTATTTCTGGTCATAGATATCTGACTGAAAAGATTGCACCAAGAATAGGATTTGTGTGCTTTCATTTCAAAGTAGCTGGAGGAGTGCCGTGTTAAAGCCACAGAGGGTGAAACAAGGTAAATGGCTAAACTTGTCCTTTTATGAACTGCAGCGTGGGTCACTTAAGCAACCTCTCAGTCTAAAACTTCCTCAAGGGAGGCAGTGGAGGAGGGGTGCTGATTTTCTCTCTCCAGTGGCACATGGAATTGGAATGAAGATGCATCAAGGGAAAGTCTGATGGAAGATTTCTTCACCAAGAGGAGGGTTGGTCACTGGAACAGGCTTCCCAGTGAAGTGGTCATGGCACCAAACTTGTCAGAGTTCAAGGAGTGTCTGAGCACTGCTTTTTGTGATATGGTTTAATTTTTGGTAGTTCTCTGAGGAGCAGGGATTTGAACTGGATGGTCTTTATGGATCCCTTCCAACTTCTTATATTGCATAATTGTCCAGTGACTCCACTGGACAATTTGGTGATGAGATCCAATTGCTGTGTTTTTCTGAGTCCATTTCTCCACATTAAGTAATTTCTCCTTAGAAAGTAATTAGGGTCTGTGTGGGCTGACTAATTACCCACCTTGAATTGAATTTTTGCTGCCTGCTCTGCTAAAGGTTGCCACATTCTGCCACCCAGTTGCTTATATGAGCACTCCCTGATCACTGTCTGAGGGATAGAAACAAGTCAGTTTAGCAGAAACCTACCAGTTTGTATTAACTCTGTAAAATTTTTATGAAATTAAGGTGGGAAATGATCACACAGTAGCTCTGGTCAGAGGGACAGTGTGCTGGGCATGAAATTAATGGCAGAAGGCACAGTAGTCCCAGGACATTATAGAACTTCAGCACATTAATTCAGAGGACTGTTATTTTAGATTACTAATACATCTTGCATTTCCTGCTATTTTTAAACATTTGACATTACTATGCTAACCTTGCCATGCCATTACATTAATGCTTTTTTTGCACAAAAAACTCCCTCTGATTTTAAATTTATAGTAAGGGTTTAATAGAAATTAATTGCTTAAACTCTTTATTATATCAAATATCTTTGTTATGATCTGATTCTAGCATTCTGTGTGTGTCTGTTAACACACATTTTAAGCAGAATATACTTCAGCCTTTGACATGAGGCAGACTGAAGAAACCTTACTATAAAGAGGAGGTTTTGGATTTAACTTGCTGTCCTTTCTGCCACTTGGCAGAAATATTCTTAGCTTTCTAAAAACAGATCAGATATATTTATGTGACCCCATGTGTTCCAAGCAGCAGTGAAATAACTTCTCCAGTACCATCAGTGCTATCATGCATTGTCCAAAGAGATTCAGGTCCTTCCTTTACATGCTCACAATAACAAGAAGCAATATTGTGCTTACAATATTTACCCAACAAAATCCAAATAGTTGAGCTCAGCCCTTCTCACCCTTTGTACTTCTCCTACCAGGAGTGTTCAGGGCGTAGATAACCTACAGGCAAACAACAGCTCAGTTGTCTATTCATTAGCTTGCTTTCAAGGCTGAGTTCACTATTACCTGTTCCTTTGAAACAGGACACACTGGCTCTCTATCCCTTTATGCATTCCTTCCCCTGTGTGTCTTTCAGGTCTGGGGCAAATGTTAGGTTTTCTTACGGTCTTCATAAAACCTCTTCTTTCTACGTGCTTGTTTTAGACATTAGGTAATCTAATATTGACTTCGTCTTTGGTGCCTCCGTTTCCACCCACTGAAACAATAGAACAGTTTACACTTCAAAGCTGCTCTTTGTGTTAACTGACAAGTGTGTGCCCATGCAAGTCATCCATTCTGGCTTCGGTAGAAAGGGAATAATGGTGAAAAAGAGAATGCCCACGTGTTTTCTTCATAATAGCAATCAAAATAAAAGCCTGGTCCTCTCATATCACTGTTTCAGAGAGACTGTTCCCTGTGGGGGAGCTGTGTCTGTGACCAATCTGCAGGTGGGGGGAAAGAATCCTTGAAGCTGGGCATTAGGAGGACTGGAGGCACACATGGTGGAAGGGAAGATGGAAAACCAAAGGTGTCTAATTTGTAGTATATACAGGGGAATAAACTTTTAATTCATAGGAAGGGAATATCAGTTATTAGGCTACTTCAGGAAAGTAAGGTCTTGCAGAGTGAAGCAACAAATACCTTGTGTTTATTTCTCTAGACGGGCTCACTGAGGTCAGAGGAATGCCAGACCATCTCTCTTTTGCTGTGCTGCATATGTACATCTTAAGGGTTGGTAAAAAAATTTGGAAAGGGTAAGGTGAGAAAAGAATCCATATAAAACACAGTAGGATAGCTGTGAGGAAAGATGAGTTCCTACAAAAATAGTTTTTGTTATTGCCATGGCGGTGCATTCTTTGATAATACAAAACATACCATAGAAAATCCTCTCATCTCTGGCTTGGCTTTAACAGGCTGTTTAGCAATACAGAAATCACTGCAGTTTACTGTACTGTAATTTCCCACCCTGGAATTTGACTAGGAAATTGGTTGTAACTTTATATAGGCAAGGAGACATACTGACCACCATGCAAAATCCTTCCTCTCCTACATACTCCACCAGAAAAAGAAAGTGAAGTTTATTGCAGCTGAGAAAGTTGAAGCAACTATTTCTCCCTTGTGGCATGGATATGTGTATATGGCATGTCCAAATTCTTCCCCAAATTCTAGGGAATTTTCTTAAACAGTGATAATTCATTTAGCACCACACTTAGGACTAGCTTACAGATTGAGCACACACCTGTGAGACACAGGAGTACAGGAGTGAAATCCCTTCACTGGGCAGGAAGGAAAACAGGAATTCCTTACTTTGCCATGGGCACTGGAGGAGGCAGCATAACCACACCCAAAGAGGCAGTCAACGTTGTATTTTATGTTTAAGTACGATGCCATTACACATACATTTATTTCAGGACTTTTTGTTTTAATGCAGCTATTGGTGCAAGAAAAATAAATCCACAAAAATTCTACTTTGTACCTTCTTGCAGAAGAGCCCTGCCAAAAACTTGATAAGAAAAGTACGTATAGTATTTATGTTTTCAATAGTCTTTCTTACTTTAATTCTGTTAAAAACAGAATTCTGTAAAAATTGCAATGACCATCATTTGCCAAAAAGATTTGCATCTTTTTTTACACAATTTCATCCTTTTTTTTCTAATAGTTTCTCTAGTTATAATAGTGCGTGTATTCATTTAAGGGATATTTTTACTATACTATGAACACACATATTTTTGTGTGACTTTAAACATATTAGAGTTGAAACTGTGAAAGTCACTTTGAAAGCAATTTAATATGGAGAAGATTCAAATGTATAAATACAAATTTATTATAAACACCTTTCCAGCTACCAATACTAGCACAGCATTATGAGACCTTCTATGGAGCGAATTAACAACATCTCAGCTAGACCCAATACAGTGACTCATGAATGAAAGAAAATATCTACAAATAAAATGGAAACTCTTGGTGGGTTTTTTAAGTGCTTTGGCAAAGTAGAATTTCTCAAAGTGATCATAAGTGCCTGCAGAGCAATAGAGGCAGGGAAAATAAAATACAGAAGCTTCAAACTTAATTATCTTTATTTTGCCTGTAGAAAATATTTTAACTGCATTTTCATACCTTTTCAAAGCATTTGCTTGTCCTCTGTCTTTACTTTAAGGTTCAAAGTAGTTACTCTGTTGAGATCATGTTAGGTAAGCTCTTTCAGTCTGTCAGCTTTGCTGTAACTTCATTTTCCAATATTAAGGTTTAATTTGAAACCGTATTACCAAAATTCAGTATTAGATTAATCATCCACTAAAGGAACAAAAGAAAGTCCCAGATCATACTAATGAGAACTATTTTGTAAAGTACTTGATTGTGTATGATGCAATAAATAGTTCCTGGTTTGGGGCTTTCCCTTAGCTACCATTACACAGATCCTTTAAATTAAGCTTCCCTTGAATATATTTGAAGACTTTCTGAAACAGCTTTATTAGGATGTAGAAATGTGTATGAGGAAAGAAACAAAACAATTACAAAAGAAAAAGAAGAGGGACTTGTGGGCAAAGTAGAAGGAAAGAATAATTGAATTATACATTGAATAATACATAAACAATAATTCATTGTTCAGAATATTATTCTGGGAACTAAGAATTTCTGACCACTGAAATCCAAAAATTATCTTCCTGTGCTATATGGTACTTAGTAACTTTTCCTTAAAACCCTGCCAGTGTAAGCAATTCATAATTACCATCATTTGATGTTATGGAATTTTGTATTTATATATATTGGCTTTACATCAATAATTATAGTTATGTAAATACATATTTTATAACATTATCCATATCAAAATTTTAGCAAATATTGGCTATTTATGGTGGTTCTGGATGTGCCTGTGTCTCTCTGGGTCTAGGCTTGCCCTAAACACGTTCATTCTGTGCTGTGCAATGAGGGCTTGCTCAGTCCTCTCTCTCTCCCCTCCCTGGTCACACACACACACAGAGCTTTATTTTCCATGGAAGAGAAACTCCAGGGTAACGGAGATGCTGCACCATATTCCAACAGGTGTGCTCGTGGCAGACAGAGCTGCAGTCAAAGGTCTGGTCAGATGTCTTCAGGAAGTCTCAGTTACCAAAAATTTTTTTTGGTCCAATGCCAATTAAATCAGCTGTGAGAATCATAGTAGTTTCCTCATATAATCTTTTGATGGTAAATCTTTTAACGAAATAAATTTATTGGTTTAATTTCTTAATTTCAAATACCTAGGAAATCTTTTACCACCTCAGCACTTTTAGATGTATAATTTTAAACTTCCACTGGGTGGCATCGTTTCTCCCATAAAAAAAAAAGTCCAGTACTTGAGATTCTGCAGCAAACTTGGAGCTTTGAGCTTCTCTGCCACAACTATGGCTCACACACTGATGGCATAGATGGTAAGAGAATGCTCCTAGTGAAGCATGTTCCTTCCATCTATTTCTGGCTATGTGCAGATGGTCTCTGCCTTGAGTATTTTAAGACTCTGCTGAGAAGAATTGCTAGGTAGGTTTATTTCGTTTTCTCCTTTTACACCCAAGATATCTGGGGAAACAAGCACAACTCAACATAATTTATTTGTATAGGACAGATTGTATTTATGAAGTTTTCTCTGGAGATGACAGTATTACTGAAAATGGAAACAAAGAAAAAATGTAAGAATTGTGCTCTTCAAGGACTGAACAATAGGCATTTGACACTCTTTCTAATAGATTTACAGATCACAGCTGGTTGCAAAATGCAATAAAAAAACCTTGCAGCCATGCTGGAAGAATTCTTAGAATCTCAAATGAGAAGTAAAAACTTCAATCATCGCCAAAAAAAAGGAATATTCACCAAAAAAGAAAAAAAAAAGAAAATTTAATTAGGGGGTAACAAGGATCTTTTTGCTTGAATTGTCTGTAGAACTTAAAACCAAATTGTAAAAATGTGTCCATCATTTCATCAATTAGAGCAAGCAACATTCTGTGCCTGAATCTAGTTTCTGTGAATATTCTTAACCTGAATATTAAGAATTGATCCTAACTAGATGCCTACTTTTCTACAAAGAAACTATGCAATATTTTTGACATGAAGTTGCTACTTGATGAGAGGGAACTAAAATATTTAAGACCTGTTGGCATTGTGCTAGGGCAGCATGCTGGCATGAAACATGTACTGCCCTAGTCCTCTTCAAAAGTCACCAATTGCTTAAAAGTTGAGTGTCAAATCTTCCTCTAAATTCTTCAGTGAAACCTGGTGAAGTGATCCTTGACATTGTGCACAGCCAGAAATCTCTTATTTCCTCGTTTGCTTCCAGGCCTTTGGATGGCTTGCCAACCTCTTTGAAGCCACAAAAAGAAAATTTCTGGTGCATAGTGTTTGTGCAGCTTCTCATTTCTAATTATTGATGATAACTTCTTTCTCCACACTTTCTGGTTACTGGTGGCATGCTCTGTCCCTGCTCCCCCTCTTCCCCCTGTTCCCAGTGTTTTATCCAAATCTGTTGTGGGGGCAACAGTGCAGTTCTCCAAAGCAAGAGATGCAAATCTTCAGAAAATTTAAAACAAAACAAGCAGAAAAAACCTCTTGTGAATTTGGTTAATCATGTGTAGCACCAATCAGCCTGAAGATCTGGAGAAAATGAGTTTAAATTTGATATATACTTCACCATTGATACACCCTTTGCATTGTAGCTGTTTGTGGTTCAGGGTGCTTTTCAGATGAGATGGGTTGAAAAGCAATGGGTATATATCATTGTTAAATGTTCCATATCTGTGGACAGCTGCTCAGAAACCAGATTAGTTCTTAAGTAAAGCACATTAATGCCAATTATCTTATTGCCAAGAAATTGGCATCTTTAATATCAAAACTTTGCAATAAATATTCTCTTTAGTGACTTACTTCTTCATCTCCTTCGATTCATAGAAGACCCTGAAGGATTTGCAGAAAAATGTCACAATATGCAAACCAACTCTGAAACTTGACACAATGTGATAGCTGTTTTGAAATCCAGTTAGACCTTTTAAGAACTGTCAAAGGTTTCACCCTAAATTTAGCTGGTTTAGGAAGATAATGCTAGTATCTCCTTTAACATGCAGTGCCATGTTGTGGGGAACCAAATATGCCAAGTTTCACTGCATGGATATCAGTCTCTGGAGGAAAAAAGAGAAGCTTTCTTCTGCTTTCTGAAGAAGTCTGTAGGAGCTGCAGGTACTCTACATTTTTAAAATTCAGACAAGTTAACATAACTATCAGGGGACATTAAACCTGCTAAGCATTTTTATTGAATTAATTAGAAATGTGATCATATTTCTGAAGAAACAAAACTATTAAGTATATTAAAGAACCCAGGCAGAAATATAGGTGCAATACATAAATAATATGAAAAAATAGTAAATTAGTCCAATCTTCATGCATGTAAATATTACCACGTTGGAAGTTAGAAGAAGGGCTAAAATCACAAAATACCTAGAAGTTTTTTAACACAGTAGTACAAAATCAAATGCCAAATTGTGAAATGGTGATCTGAAGGACAGCCCAAATTTAGGCACAGACTGAATTTTTTAAATGACTAGGTAATGTGCAGACTGAAAAGACCTATAGTTAGGTAATTTATTGTTGGGGAGATAAACTTTTTCTTCTACTGAAATATTAGATATCAACAGCTATCAAAAGAAGAAATTATGGTGACTAAATCATTAGGTCTTGTCCAGGTCTTGTAACAGAAGTTACATTTTGCTTCTTGAATAGTTGTTCTAAGTCTTAAAGTACATTTATTCCACTTCAGGTCAGCATCTATGGGTCATGGAAGTGAATGAAATGGGTAAACCCATGTAAATTAAGCTGATCATACATAAATTAAGCTGCAATACCTTGCCAACTGCTATATAAATATCCATACAATCTGTTCTTTGTATCTCACTATTGCAAAGAAATGTGTTCAGGAATCAGGCTATAAACCTTCTGTCCTTCTCTGACAGAGTATCCTCATGACTAAGCTGTTAAAGCTGTGGGGTTTTCATGGGGTATTTCTTTTTTTTCTGTTTTCTTTTTATGTATTTTTCTTTCTTCTTGCAGTGTAGCTAAATGGAATACTTATGGATGATTTTCAAAATTACCCTTAGGACATTTTGCCAATAAAGGGAATTGACTGGCTAACCAGGCCTGGATTTTATAATTTGAAAACCTGTATTGTGTTGTTTTAATATTTTGTCAACTGCCTCATGTATCTCAAGGTTTTCATGTACTTTCATCTGTCTCTGTTTCAAAGAGGGTGAATCTTGCAGGTGGATATGGTCATTCTCTTACATGTTGAAGGTTACTCGTATAAGACTTTGACAAGGTTTTATTTTCCACTTGACTAGATCGCTACAAGTTTTCATGACATTTCAGTTCTGATATCCAGCCAATAAGTTGCATGCTTAATGAACTCTATTCTGTTTTCCTAGAGTATTTCCTCAGTAACTAATTTTTCTGTTCAGTTAAGATAAAATGAGAAAACCACTAGTTTTGAGACAGTTTATTGTAACTTTATCTGGTCAGGACTCTGTTTTCAGAGGCCTTACCAAAAATTTTCTTAGCTTGTAAAATTTTAGTTGAAGAAGGTGTCTGTCTAGATCCAAATTCTTGGATAGGGTTGCTGAACTGGGACTCGAAACTGGTACTTAAAGCTGAAAGACATATTCTTCACTCTTGCATTTAAATGAATTTAACTAATTCTCTCTGACAGCTAAAATCCAGATCACCAAATGAAATGTAGATACCTGCATTAGTCTATGCTCCAGTCCTAGCCAAATATATCTTTTTAATGTTTTCCACTAATATTTTTTTAGGGATTTGGATGTACAAATTCTCAGAGTGAACCACCACAGGTTCAGAAAACTCTTAAACATGTAACAAATATTTGAACATATGGCCCATGGTATAGTTCTGTTGCTGGAATAAAAGTGTGTTCCTTCTCATATATTTCATTCAGAGAAGTAGAACTGTTATTTCACGTAGCTGAATTATTTATCATTTTTCTCTAGCTTTTCCAAATTTCAGGTGTTTATCTAGTCATACTCCCCCTCATCCTGCTGGTCAGATGCAGCATCCTGGAGTCCCCTAAGAAATCTGAACCATGAGCAGGTCAACTTATGGATCCTGAGGACATCCTCCTTCCTGAGGAACTTTCTTTCCATTTGACATGACCACATTTATCAAACAGAGTGCAGAAATCATTTATCCTTAATGCTGCTTCTGATCCTCTGTGCCTAAGGCTAAATCTGCATGGAAGCAATCAGCCGGGATGTCAGTGCTGCCCTCTCCTGCGCTCCCTTCAGCCCCTTAGACTGTTTTCTCCACTCCATATCTTCACTTTGTTTGAAATATCAGTCCAGCTGATGCCTGTGGCAGAGCTCCCTGAACCAGGGATTGCAGCTGATTGCATTTAACATTCTCTTGCATTTAACATTCTGCCCTGCACTGGGCTCTTCGGCTGCTCCCTAGGACAGAGAACTTTTTCTAGGAATCCTTCCTAGAATCTCTAGGATACAAATATCTGAGAACTATTGCATAATCATCCCTAAACTATTTCTAAAAAACTGACTACCCAGGAAAATACTTATCTCTCTAGCGTGTTAGCGAGATAAGGTGGAAAGCTTTTCCTTGGTCCCTTAGCTAAAGTATCCAAAGCCTTTACCAAGGCCTGAACACCTAGATCTTTTTCTTGGTCATTTCAGCAGAACCAATTCATTTCATTCTTGTAAAGGCCTATTCCATGATTATTTAGATGAGTCTTTTATAGAGTTTGGTTTCAACTGATAGACCAAATTTGATTCATAAAATGGTATTTTTAATGCTGTCAATTGAGTGTTTGGCATTATTAAAATCTTGGGGCTTTTTAACTTACATAGTTGCTAGTCTATAATAATAATAGACAATACAGGAAAAAAAAACCAAAACAACATAATTTTGTTCCTAACTTTCTTGCTGGAATCGGGAAAATTGTGGCCTCTAATTCAGAACAGCTGGATCCAAATATGTCAAGTTTTGGTTGATTGCATTAGCATTAAATAATATTGAAATAAATGGCTTATCTCAATGAAACTAAGCAATCTGATGCCTTATTTGGTAAACAGGCTTGTGTCTCTGAAAGCTAGAATTAGATTCAGCCTTAAAATAAATATTTAAGATACCAACAACATTTTTAATGATTTTGGTTTTAGAACATGCTCAGAGCTCTCATGCTGATTCTTTTGTTTAAAGAGCACTAGCTCTAGTTTCATGCATAAGTGCTGTGGCATGCCTCTTCCAGTTTTTGCTAAACAAGGCAAATAAAGAATTGATAGACAATACATTAGTATCCAAAAATAACGTTTTCTTGTCATTACATGGGCTTTTGCACTGACCTTTATTAGGCAATATTTTTTTATGTTTGAAAAGCTCAATACATTTTAACTGATAAAAATTTGATCAAGTTCAGCCTATTGGTTTTCCTGAATCTGTGCCAGCTGTATGAACTGAATCATTCTGGTTTGAGTTATTCACAACTAAATAACTGACAACAGCATTTAGATTCAGTTGGATGACTGAAACAGTGAAAGTGCTTTAGAAACACACCAATACACTGTTCTTCAAAGCTCTGTTTAAGGCTTGTGAATTGTGTCACTAAAGAGAGAGAAGCATGTGTGAAAGGAGGAAAGGTAGAAAAAAAAGAAACTTCAAAATTTTCAGTCCTAAAGTTAGAATAGGAGGGAGGAGATGGTCAAGATGGAGGAGCTTTGGTGAAAGTGTATTTGGATGATGATCTCATGACAAACCATCCTGAGCTGCTTTGGTTTGGTCTTTGTGACAGTGGGGAAGGACATCAGCTTTTGCTTTCCTGAGAGGGCTGTTCTGTCAAAGATTAGAGTTGTCCAGGTTTCTTTTAAATTCAAATCATTTAATTGGAAAAAGATTTTAACTTTAACCTTTTTTAAAGAAATGTTCACCTTCTATTTGAATCAAGCACTACTTGAAATATTTTATTAATCCTATAGGTAAAAGCCTTAAAACATTCCCTTTGGAAGGATTTTGTAAATACCAAACATTTCCTGTGTAAAGCCACGCAGTTTTTAAAAGAAAACACTGAACAAGCAAAAAGAGTTAACCTGATTTCATTGAGGGAGAATCTGCTTGTGAGAAATCTCTACAGCAGACTGAAATCTAGCTGCTGTTAGTTTATTTGTTGGAAGAAAACCAGACCATCATTTTGCCCACTTCCCAGAAGAGAGTGTCTGTGGGTGTTCTCTTTTCTTTCTCACCAGTAATAGATGAGATCTTGCAATAAGACCTGACTGCTAAAGACACTACCTCAAGAAGCTATTGTCATGGAAAACAATGACATCAGCCCAAGATCTGTGTTGTTGCTCTTGCACCCTTCCTGTGGTGCAACATCAGTAAAGAATAGTTATTTGTTTTTTGGAACAAGAAATACAGCAGAATTACTAATTCTTTGCTGGATTGTTTTGCTTTCTTAGAGCCTTTTTTATCCTAACCTCTAATTATGTTTCCCCTGTGTAAACATGGGTAGGAGACAAAAAATTATTACAAATATTGAGTTCTCCAGGAACATGTGGTATGAAGATGATGGGAAGTGACTTCTTCTACTTGTACATGTGTGCCCCCAAAATAAAGTATTCCTCTATTCCAGAAAGAGACATGGAAATTTATGTGAATCTTTTATCCCATATGACAGGGAGCCAGCACCATGATTTTGACTGCTAAAGGAAACCTGGATTCATTAGTCTTTGTAGCACTCCTTATAATAGCTGGATACCTCATATGAGCATGGAAATTCACTCACTTCCTGTTATGAATCCATTAAACTAAACCAAACAATTTAAACTCTTTCTGTTCTCCATATAGTTTAGTCATCTTCCTCCTGGTAGAAAAGGCTGACTTCAGTGGATCATTGCTCTTAGTAAGTCAGCAGAGAGCAAAGCAGGTTTCACCATAAGAATGAAGGTAATAGAATTAAAATGCATACAGTGACTTAAGTACAATTTAAATACACAAGAACAGTGCATATGGGGTGGAACATGAAGGCTCAGAAGCAGGATCATCTGCTGGAAGAGATGCTGGCTTTTTGGTAGTCAAGATGTTTCAGTGGATGTGTCACAGCTTGCTAACTGTCATCATTCCTTCTTTTTTCCATCTTTCATCCTGGACAGATAACTCAAATTCACCCAAGTTAGAAAAAGGTGATGACTATGATGAAAATGTAACCATTCAGAAAAAGGCAGCAAAGCAGAAAATATTAGTTTAGGCTTTCAGCCTTACAAAAGTAACCAAATTTGACAGACACAAAGTCACAAATTCCAGCCCCCAAAAAGCCAGGATCTGCTCCAGCTGACAAGCCTGATGATCTTACTGGCTTCTTTTCAATAGTTATGTTCTTGTCACTGTCATCATCTTCCTGAGATCAATTAAGGTCATTAACGCATGAAGGATGGAAAAATGAGTGGGTGGTGGGCAGGGAAGGCTGTTAAACAATTAGTGGTGAAACTAAAAAGGCAACAGTGGGGAGTGTTGTTGTGCTGTATATTGAGGAAGTGGTATTAAACATCCTGGGGTTGGTGTGCATTCAGCAAAAAAGGCAAAGTCTTTCCTGTGCTTAACTCTGGTGGGAAGCCTACATCCAGCATAAGCTCTCCATAGTGTACTAATACTAGAATTGACATCATGGAAGTCTTGTTCTTCCTTCACTGACCCTCGGACTAAGCTGTACTGTCATTATTTAGCTACAGGCTTTTTATTCAGCAGCACTCCTGCTTCCTTTGGTGCATCAGATGAACGATGCTCACTTAATGAACAATAATCCAGTACTGGTTTCCCTTTGATACTCAGTGTGTGGCCCTCCAAATGATTTAATACATATTGTTTTGAAGAAAGAGCTATGAATTCTCTTAGGAGTTTTTCTCACTACAGTGCATGCATGTGTTCCACAAAGTGAATTATTTCACCGTTGTTGTAAAAGAGGGGCTGTTCCACACAAAGGGTACATTTCAAAATACCTGTTGATTTTGGTTGCCTAATCTGAGGCATGCTGGATCTGGTTTGTTCAAGGCACTTGCAATGAGTAGCCCTTAATATGCAAAAATGTAGATCTCATTACTTTTACTGCAAGCTCTCAAGGCTTTTGCAAGTAATATCCTGAGACATCCAGGCAGGTACCTAGAAAATTAGGAAAAACACTGTTGCAATCATTAAATACAGTGAAATTCAATTTTTCATGGTAGTATGAACTGAGGCATTTTTCTCTCCCAGAACCCGTCTCTTACACGCTGCCTTTAGGTATCAGCAATAAAACACAGGAATTCTGAAACCAGTGTCCTTGCCTCCACAAACTCTGTTTGTGCCTAGAGACAAGGGCTACAAACAGATTGGAGGGCTGAGAAGAGACGACATAGGGAAAAGGAGCAGGAAGGCCACAGTGCCGAATTCTGAGGTCCCTTTGACAGACAATGGCAAGCCAGTGCACGCAGTCACGTTAGAGGGACCAAGACAATTCGAAGCAGGAGGCAGCTGAGCTGTGGGTGTGAGGTGACTGTCTGCAGTCCTGTGCTTCACCCTTTCCAGCAGTGCCAGCTGCTGGGAGGCACAAGGTGAGCAACAAGTTGGAGGAACAGCAGAGGAGCTGAGCATACAATAGCATCAGAGAAGATGAACAGAAGGAAGGACATTTGTAAAGAGAGACAAAATCCCAAGCCCCACATTGTGGATGGAGGGATAATAGGACCAGTTGTCCTCAGGGTACTCAGCCCTCTGAGCTGCAAGACAGGAATGGAGAACTGAAGGAGGCCTCCATAATCCAAGGGAAAATGGTCAGCAACCTGCTATATCACACACACATGTGGGGCTCTGTGGGGCTGAATGGGATCCATTTATGATCTGTTTTATCCGTCCTGCTTGACCTCCTGCTGTGACCAGGTGACCCACTTAGTGAGTGAGGAAAAGGCTGTGGATGTTGTTTGTCTAGCAAAAACGTGATTCTTGGTGGGCATGAGTCCGTGCAATGGTGAAGGCTGACTGCACACAGATCAGTGTTAGCCAGAGCATGGCGAGTAGGCTGAAGAAAGAGATTATTTCTCTTTACCTAGCACTGATGAAGCTACCTCTGGAGTACTGTGCCCAGTTTGGGACCTTCCAGTAGATATGCCAGCACAAAAGGAAATCTAGAGGGTTACTAAGGTAATTCAGGAAGATGGAGCATAGCATCATAGAACCATAGAATCACAGAATGGTTTGGACTGGAAAGAACCTTAAAGATCATCTAGCTCCAACCCCCACACCATGGGAATATATTAGCAGAGACTGAAGGAACCAGGTCTGTTTAACTCAAGGAAAACACTAAAGGAGAACAAAGAAAATTGCAAACTCAAAATACTTAAAAAGAGCTTAGAGAATGACTCTAAGAGCACAGACTCCATTATCATAGCACAGCAATGGAAGGAGAGGCAACTGCCATATTGCAAGAGGGAAGATTAGTTATGTGAGAATAATTGGATATCATGTAGAAAGGCTGTATCATTTCCATCCCAGGAGAATTTCAAAACTCAGTGCTCTGAAAGCTTGATCTAACTTGGAAGTTACAGTACTTTAAGCAGATGATTGACTTCAAGAGCTTCCTTCCAAACTATTTTTTTTCATTATTCGTCTCCATTAGTTATCCAAGTTCTCATTTACTTTAAAGTTAGCCCCTTGTCACTGCAGAGCACACTCTTCTGTTCACATAAATCACATTTCATTGTTGCTCTGAGATGAAAGTTCCACTCTTTGACGTTTCACTGTGAATGTTTTTCTGGCTTTTAGTGCTTTGCCAGGGATCATAAAGGAATGCCATGGTAGAAACAGAGTTGCCATATCACCTAGTACAGTTACCCATATTCAACAGCAACAATGGCAAAGCCACTCTCTGCATACGTAGGGAGACCTACCTCATTCTCTCTTTGCAGGTCACTATGATAGGAATAAATCACTGTAACAGACTGTGGGTTTATTACCTTGACCAAGTTCCCATAATTTTGTGTCTAATGGACACTTTTCATCAGTGACACATTGAGTAAAGGCAGTTACTGCCCTGAAACTGAGACTGCAATGAGATGGGCATGCTTACAGTTCTTCTATCAGTCAATGCCGTGATTTGAGCAAAGATCTTCCACTATTAGGGACAAAAACTTTCTGGGTCACTCAGCATGTAATGCTCTCTGAAAAGAGGAGTTATCTTGTGCAGTGAAATCAGAAATGAAATGATGTGGTGCAGGACTTTTGGCTGAACAACTAAGAGTTACACAGTTGAATGTTTCAAGGATTAATGCTAGATGGATCCCAAGGAAGGCAAAGCTCGTGGTTCTCAGTTTGCTTCATGGGGCATTCTGCAGCACCTGTGAGCACAGTAACTGCTGGCATCTTCTCTCTTTGCCAAGGAGGAAAGCAACTGTGAGGCTGCAATTATCTCATGAGCCTGAGATCATGCAGTCTAAGCAGTTTTTCACAGACACTGCAAAATGCTATATATTTGAGAGCTGTAATTATCTCTTAATTTAATCCAATGTGGACCAAACTCGCAATGTCCCACAGCTCAGCTACCTTTAGCTCCAGTGAGACAGCAGGATAGAGGAGACTCTGTGCCAAAAAGGACCTACCAAGTTGGTTTTAATTTGACCAGTTTTAATATAAGTGCTTTCCCACCCTTCCACATACATCAGTGACCACTGTGAGCCTGTGAAATCACACATTTTTATGAAGTTTTATGAGGGATAAATGAAAGGAAACACAACTGTAAAGAGTTTCTTTATTATTATATTGTCTACATTATGAAAATAATAAAGAATAACAAATAAAACCAGTCAGGGGTTATTTTCCCTCAATGTTATATTTGCAGTCCGCAATTTCTTTTCTCTAGGAAAGAGAGTTTTAAGCATTTTTCTGTCCTAACCTGTCAATAGATACCACAGACAAGAGGAGTGTTAAGCCAGCAAATATAACATATAAGCTGGTAAATTCTTTTCTAAAACAGTGGGCTAGTAAATGACAGGTAAAACAGATGTCACACCATAAACACAGCCCCAAAAGGGAATGTGTATGACTAGCACATATCAAAGCTGACAATTCAAAAAATCATTAATGTGCAGGCAAATATTACAAGACGCATCATAAAATTTTCCTACTGATTTTATCTATGTAATGGATGCATATGTGAAGATTGACTGTGAGATAAGGGATTCTGATACTACATTAGCCATTAATATGTAGTAAAATGTACCGATACGCAACTTTTTAGACTACAAGCACTGCAATTTTTTAGGCTTTAAGCCCTAAAAAAAAATCAGTAAGGAACTTCAGTAATTTACAGGTGGATACAAAGATTTGGAATGGAATTGAATGTTTTCTCATAGCTGTAAGCCTTCAGTAGAAAAAAAATCATTTCTCTGTCTGCAACACTCAGGCATGAGATCTGTTTTGGCTCCATCTAGAGATTCATTTACAAACTGACTGTGGTACAGTCACCTGCCATGTCCCTACAGGCTTTGTGTAAGTGACCAAAAGGTACATGGTGTTGAGTACCTACAACTATTTTTAGTGCTTAGGTTATTACTTTCTTCTAAACCATGCGCCCTGCATTTCCCAGCCATTCCTAGAATGCAGACCCCACAAAATGGCCTTGTTCTTTCCAAGTGAACTTTCAGAAAGTGACCAAACCTTTGTCAGAGTTTGTAGCTTGACATGTGCTCTGATACTTTATTCATCAGCATCCAAAACACAAATTGATTACAGGATCTGCACTTCACTTGTGAAGGCTCCAGATGGATAATGGGCAGCTTTTGGACTGGGGGCTATTTTCTCTTCCCAACTGAGGCCTGCTCTGGATGCAATTCTAATGAAATTTCATGTAACAAATAGTAGTATTGTTGGACTCCAGTTTAAGCACAATTGCTTAAAACAAAATGGTTTCAACACACTGGAGCAATAGCCCTCAGCTATGTGTAACTTTGTACAAGGGTGTTACCAGGAGGAGCATTTCCACAGCGTGTTACTGCAGGAGCCTTTCTGTCTGATAGAGCTGTCACCACCAACTTCTGCATCTCGACAGGGTCCTGAAGGTCCTAAAGACACAGGAGCAACTCATGGCACTTCTGTATTACAAAGACACAGATTTAAGTTCAGCACTTCAAGAGCAGACATTGCAAATGGCTAAGTAACAGGAGCCCTTGGGAAAAATAATCTGTGTAGGGAGAATTTAATCATCCTGACTCCCAGACAGAGAAATGACCTGCTTTTCTTCAGAGATACATGGACTTTGTTGACAAATTCCTGTCCATTTCCCATGTAGGACAACTGTTACCCACTCAGCTTTATCTATACTGTTAAAAAAAAAAAAAACACATAAAAAATAAGAAGAAAAACTGAATATATTTATTTGGTTTATTTCAGAAGTAACAGGTTACCATTGAAAAAAATATATATATTCACTTCAAAAGTTCAGCTTCTGAGCAACAGTTAGGAGAAGTTCATTCCCATTGTTAAATTTTGGTTCAGGAAGACTCAGATTGAAAACATGAGGAGAAATTAAACACAAGAATCAAAATTTGCATTCTGAAAAAGTATAACAGAGGCAGAAATAGCCTATTTTTCTCAATCATGCATGCTTTGTGAAAGCAAAAAAGAAAGTGACAAAGGAATGAACAAAACCAGTAGTAATCAAGGCATTTAGCAAAAAGTGAATTTAAATCTGACTGCATATCAATGTTTTTAATATAACATGATTCACTAAGATTGTATCTTAAAGATCACATGTGCTATGTATGTGCTATCACTTGATTTACAAGTTCTGCTTATTTTAGTTTATAGATTCTTCAGTACAACAAGTCTTACAGAAAGTGCTCATACAGCATCCAGAACAAAAGCTCTGCAAATTTATCTCAGGTCTTTGCTTGTTTGTCTGACACAACAAATTGTTAATCTATATTACTTGTATAGTGAAGAATCAATGAGCTTGGTTTAAACCAACATGTCAAGGGAAGAGATAGAAATCAAAGTGTTATTTCGTTTTCATATCCTGTTTTTCCATAGCTTTTCACAAAACACAAGGGCAGAACCTGTAAGAAATTAGGCCAATTTAAGTTAAAAAAATCAAGTAGTGAGTTGTGGTTGAAAAAGAGTCTTGTTCATTTGAACAAACAAAAAAGAGCAGAGCTAAGAGGGAGCAGGCCAGGAATATTTCCGCTCTGCTGGTCCAGACCACCTCTCACTCCAGCTGAAAACCCCTGGCTCAGACCTGGCTCTGGACACAGTCCCTTTGCAGATAGGTACCCAAACTGGTACTTAAAGCATTACTACAAGCTCAGTCCTGCAGGACTGCAGCAGCCAAAATTGTTTCCTACAATTCTCTTGCTGTGCCTGTCCAGAGTAAAGCACATTTTGGCAGGGCAAGGAATCTCTGTATTTAGATCAAGTCTAAATTTATTTAACATCCATGATAGATGTCTATAGACCAAAAGATACTCAAGCCAGTAGGATAATTCAAACCATATGTAATGCTAACTTCAAAAGAAAGCATGGCCATTACTCAGAAAAACTCAATTTGTCAGAAGTGTGGGTAATTTTTGCTGCAGAATTATACATGTGAATTTGAACCCATCTCAGTCACAGAAAATTATTGAATATACACAGACAACCTCATTGCAGTTACAACTTCCTCAGGAGGGGAAGAGGAGAGGCAGACACTGATCTCTTCTCTGTCATGACCAGTGACAGGACGCGAGGGAATGGCCTGAAGTTGTGCCAGGGGAGGTTTAGGTTCAATATTAGAAAAAGGTTCTTCCCCCAGAGGGTGTTTGGGCACTGGAACAGGCTCCCTAGGGAAGTGGTCACAGCCCCAGCCTGGCAGAGCTCAAGAAGTGTTTGGACAGTGCTCTAGGGCACACAGTGTGACTCTTGGGGTTGGTTCTGTGCAGGGCCAGGAGTCAGACTTAGTGATCCTTGTGGCTCCCTTCCAACTCAGGATACTGTTCTATGATTCTATGATTCTATGATTCTATGATTCTATGATTCTATGATTATGCACTTGCAATTCTGATGGCTTCTCCCACAAAGCATGTGTGTAAGTGCATATCAGGAGACCATTCATATAAAGAAAAGCCTCACCCACTGTATTTCAGAAGTAGGAGGGAATATCAAAATTTTTAAAAAGCAATTCAGGTTAAAAAAGAGTACTTAAAATTAGAAATTTAGGATTGACACTAAGAAGGCCAATATAACTAGTTAAACATGTTCTCTTATAGTTCAGTTGTTAAATAATACCTAGCAAAAGAAGATAGAGTCTGTCTGCTTTCAAACTAAAACCAGGTATGCTTAGAGCCTTCCTTGAATCCCATTTTCCTACTTCTCTTGGCTCATTGTATCTTATTTCTTTTTATCTTGGAGGCCTTGTTATATGACATGTGAAATACAGTATTAGCATCAAAAAATTAAACATGCATTGCTCTGAAATTATGAGGCACTACTGTGTTATTCTATTCATGAGATATTTGGAATGATCAGGACTTGAAATCTTCTATTGGATTTTATGGTGCAATAAAGAACATAATATTGTGGATAACAGCTACCATCAGATATGTCAGTGAGGTAATCCTTGCACAGCCCCTAACAAAGTGCAGCAGGAGTGGAAATGTGCCATGGGTTGAGCTCCACGGCAGGGCTGCAGGGCCTGGGCAGCACACACACACCAGGAGACATCCAGCACCCCAGGCAGGCTCCAAGGACTGGTTAAGTTGTACAACATGCCTCTGACTGCCAGAGCAACTCAGGAAGGGAAGCATGTAAAGCATGTAGCATGTTGGCCAGTTCAATTGGATTTACAGCCCCTCTGGACTGCCAAAACAGTGCTAAGCAAGTGAAGAGTTACACTGCTGCCTACACCTCCCTCTGCTCCCTTTCCCTCTACTTAACTTTGCACGTGACTTCCTCCCCATACACAGCCCATGGCCCTATGATTGCACATGCCCTTATTTTTCATTGTTTTCCTCCAATTCCTACTTGTTTCATCATGAAAGATATTTTCTGCAATTATTTTTTATATGAAGAAATACTTAGCAGTATTCAGACTGCAATAACATGCAAAAGCAGATTTTTTTTATCTTTAGAAAAATAAATCGGGGAATATTGTTACAGCTTGGGACTTCAAAAATTTGCTCTTATTTGCAAGATAGCCAAGATCACAAGTACTTAGTTTTCACAAATTAGACTAGAAATGGCTGGTGTGATCATCTACAGACCAACTAAAAAACTACATGTAGAAAATAGTTCCTGAACATCCTAGTTCTTAGCACTTGCACTTCATGAGCTCAGTGCTTTCTCAGGCTTTTCACTCATGAAAAACTGCAACATGTAAAAGCTTGCTTATATCTAAACCTGCATGTTTTAGGGATCAAAAAGGCCTGGAATAGTCTGGTGCAGTACAAATGCACTTTCTAAAAGAAAGAATCAAGTATGCCAAGAATGGGAACATTATGGAAGAGACCTGGACATAATCATGCAAAAGATCCAGAAAGACAAAGAAATCCTGACTACAATTTAGACCTGACAAAACTAGTTAAGTAGAACATTTTGCCTGGGATTTGGGAAATTAAGATTTTGTTCCATTTTAAGTTTGACTGTTTTCAGATTCGTACCTGTCTGCTCTGCAGTTTCCTAATCTAAACTAAAACTTTGATCTTCTGCCTGCCTTAGAGTTTTGGTGCAGCTTTAATAAGGAGCAACATACTGAGATTTTCTCACCTACAGTTCTATGGAAAGGACAGTCTTCTGGAACATGGGACATGGGAGGAATGGTTTGAACAAACCCATTGCCTAAGTGTAAGCAAACCTGTTGGATGAAGCAGGAACACCATTCTGCTTGCTGGGACTCAACACGGACAGTAAACACTATTTGTTTCTTGAAAGAGCACACGGGTCCCAGTTTTAGGAGAGAGCTGCCAGATCTGGATTTTAAACAGACAGAAGCAGCAAAGCACATAGAGGCCCCATATGAAGTCCTACCATCTCTCTCCTGAGCAATGTTTACGCTGAGGTTTAGGTGTTTCACCCCTTAGTGCATTATGCTTGGACTTTGTAGTCCAAGTTCCCCTACGAAGCATGTAACACTGAATAACCATTCTGAATGTCACTCTGGGGGGCCACACACCTTAAAACAAGGCTCTAACTTGTATCTCTCAAGTGCCTGAATGGCCTGCATTTAGTAACTTCTGCTGAGCAAGAGCCACCAGGACTGCCCTCAACAAATCTCTTAGAAATATAGCATATATTTCAAAGAATGAAAAATCCAAAACTTCTATTTAGAAATGACCACTAACAAAGAACCAGGCACACCACTGGTTAAATGTTCCAGTGTCTAATTATGTTCCATTAAAATTGTTTGCTTAAAGCCCAACATTTATCTGGATTCAATTTCGAGACATTTCATCCTATTATAGCTTTGTTAGATCAAAGAATTCTCTATTATCAAACTACTTTACTTCATGAAGGCAATTATAGGTAGATACTCATTTTGTAACCATGTCTGCCTTTAAAGTAAGGGCTGTGAGTATTACAAGGCATGTGCTTGATTTTTGGCACAAGAACTGGATACTGCATTTGGCACCAGTGTAAGCACTACTGGAACAAAAGTAGTATTGCCTCCCCCATACCATTTGATATTCCCTTTTTAATGCATCCAAGAATTGCATTTGGCCAAGTAGGGGCTTATGTTCAGCTGACTATCCATCATGTCTCCGAACTTTCTCTCGAAACACTGATCCTTGGGATGGGCTCCCATTCCATTTCCAGATGTATGACTTTACACTTGGTGATAGTGAAACAGGCTGTATGAGCTGGACACCAGCAAAGAAAGGCACATCAATTAACTGAAAAGCGTATAAACCTTAGCATGCCTGAAAATTTTGTGAGTTGTTAGCATTTCAGTCTCCTGTTGCTCCTCCAATAGCTATTAGGTAAAGCTTCTGGCTTCAGTTCTGAGGAACTAACAGGAAGATGTTGGTCATTCTGAAAGGGGAGAGGAGTTCACAGAAATTTTATTTCAGAACGTGTCAGCAGCTGGCAGTTATGGACAGTGAACGAGTAACAACATGTTTCCAAGAACCTGAACTTTATCATAAAACATTGACAAAGGATCTGAATTATTTTTTGTTTAGGGATTGTCATTGTCTGCTACATTTTAAACTTAAATTGCCTCATAAATGCTCCAAAATGCATGCATTAAGTAGACTGTGCCACATTTCTAGTGCAAATTCTGACCTCAGCTATCAGATTATGAGCTGTTTCTGTAAACACCTACTATGGGACATGCTGAAAAGCAACACCAAAAATCCTGAAAGCTATCCTATTAAAGGCGACCAATTACACCAAATTACTGCCTCAAACGCAGCTACACTTAAGTATTAGTTTCCACACTATGTACTAACATTTTGCAGCTGTTACCTGAAAGAGGATTTCAGAGACAGGCAAGAAAAATGAGCTGCTTAAGTACCATGAAAACCAAATTAACTTTCTCCTCACTAATGCTTTGCAATGTACTCCTTTAAACAAAATCTGGGACCTATAGGGCACTCTTATCAGACAAGCAAGGTTCTACAGAACCGATTAACTTAATGAGCTAATATTTTATGCTCTCTACCTATCACACAATGTCTGTGATCCATTTGTATGGCTTTTTTATGTTCACAAAATGCTTGTCTGTTAAGATACTAGAACATGTGTGAGTCAGAGGAAAATAAGTGAAAATGGTGTGGAGAAGTAGTGAACACACTTCCAACTGTAACAAATGAACAGGGATACCAAGGTCAACGACTTTCTTTGGGTACAGCTCCCCCAACATGCAAAATTCATTGCTCGTTGGTGCAATTCTGAACTGAAGTAACCCTGTACTCTTACAAAATCAATTCTATTAATCATGCAAAGTGATTATTCTAATTTTCACTGTAACATTTTTCCCCTTCATCCAGCAACTTTACAAAAATGCTTTTCTTCCTTGTAAAATAGCTTATCACTCACTTTATGAAGATGCCTAATGAAATACTTTTATGGTTTCAAACTCATTCACACATTAAACCTCTTTCAAGCATGTAGTCCTATTACTTGCACTGAATAGCTGTGAGGAAATGCTCATTTTTTCTGATTTAGTGCACTTAGCTTAAATGGACCAAGGTGTTGGTACTTTTGTATTTAGGCACAAGCAGCTGTGTTACTACATTCTGGAGCTTGGCTCAGTATAGGGGAATTTTTAGTTCTGGTTTTAGAACTCTGTTGTTCAAGTAGCTGGAAACACCCAGTGACTGACACTCAGCTCTTTTGCCAGTGTCCAAACACATTCACAAATAAAAGCACTCAACTATTTTTAGTTAAGCTGCCATCATAAATTTCCATGTTATTTAAAAACTAGCTTCTGAGAAACTTTAATAAGCTAGAACTGTTGTTAAGTTTTATTTAAATTGAAGTGCAGAACTAGGCTCTTGCAGAAATTGTTATTAAAATCAATGACAGTGAATTTTATAAGGAGAGCCTTCACTGGCACTTTTAATACAGCTTGCCTGTACCTGATCTGAAAAAAACCCAAGTATTTCAGTCAGAGTAGACACAACTTGTTGATCTGTTGCACCAAATGCCTCAGCAAGCTAAGACTCCTCCAGTAAAGTGCTTGCAAGATGAGGAATCAGGCTGAATGCCGAGTTACATGTTTTACCAGTCTCTGGCTTTCTAATCAGTTCTCTGCTACACCTACACATTTATCAGCAACTGTTCATATCCTCATGAATACTGTGCTCTTCTACTTTATAGTACCTGCAGTCTAACACTGCAAACAAATTATGTCATTAAACTGAGTGATTACATTTAATGTGGAAAAAAGTACTATTTTGTTAAGTACTTTATACTTCCTTGGCAAAAATTACCTGAAGATGTTCGAAGTTTGAATTATCCAGCTCAGAGGTTCCCAGCACTGGAAGGACATCAACTGACTGCAGAAAGTCCAGAGGAGGGTCATGAGGAAGATTAGGGGGGATGGAGCACCTCACCCATAAGGAAAGGCTAAAAGAACCAGAATTATTCAGCCTGGACAAGAGAAGATTTCAAGGTGACCTGACTGTTGCCTTCCAGTACCCGAAGGGAGCCTACAATAAGCCTTATTTACCTGGGTATGCAGGGACAGGACAAGGGGCAATGACTTCAAATTGAGAGTAGATTTTAGTAGATTTTAGGAAGAAATTATTTACTGTGAGGATGGTGAGGCACTGGAATAGGTTGCTCAGAGAAGCTGTGGATGCCCCATTCCTGGAAGTGCTCAAGGCCAGGTTGGATGGAGCTCTGAACAACCTGGTTTAGTGAATGATGTTCATGGCAGGGGCATGGAAACTAGATCTTATAGAAAATAGAACTTGAAAATCCCTTCCAACACAGGCCACTCTATGATTCTCTGATCTTAAGATGTTAAGAACAGATTTACATTTGCTTTCTTTACATAAAAAGATTTTCACATAGCTTTCTGGTGCACTACAACTAAGCAGGAACCCTGCCCACTCAACAACAGCACACAGCTCAGTTTGTGATTTATTGTTGCAACAAAAAACCTCATCTACTACCTGCAAAATGCTTCCAAGTTTTCTTCCTCCAAATTAATGTTAAGCAGTATCTACATACTGCTAATTCAAACTATGGTTCTTTGAAACACATGACTCCAAACTGAATCTCACAAATGTTGCCACTTCAGAAGAAGATCACAAAAAGACACCAATCAAGACAACAGACTGTTTTGTGCAAGATTGTTTTATTAACAGACCAGACTTCGAAATATTGCAGCTGGGCATCTTTACCTGTAAGGCAAAGAAGAAAAAGGTATAATTAGGCACATGTAGATCTCAAACATGAAAGTGTAATACATTTTTACAGTTTGTAATTTTGGCTAAAAACACTCCTTTTGTTTCACTGGATTTCAGACTGCAGTAGTCTCACACACGGTAACTAATTTCTACATTAACATCTCTTCACTGCAAACTGAAATTTTGAGTACCAAACCTAACAGGATGAACATTTCCACCTTGAACCACTGATACCTATACTTGATATTTAAAGACATGCCAAGATATTGTGCAATTCTAACTTTTGCTGCACTCTCATTTTTGGCACATTTCAGAGACTGTTTACATGCAAAAATGAAAGCAGAAAAGCTGACTTGAGTCCAGTTCCTGTAAAGTTTGCTTGAAAAATTGATGAAATTCAGTATGTTGCCAATACTTATGTTGCTTTCAAGCAACATACAGCAAATATGCTGCTTTCAAGTACTATGCTCTTTCCTCCCAGTCTATACAAAGGAATCAGTACTGGAAGTCTATTTTTTCATTCACTTGAGAATATAATTTAAGAAGTAAGTGACAAATAGAATAAGAAATAAAGACAAACAGCAGGAAACAATCTACTTATAGGAAAGAGGAATACTCTTCTTCAGATACACAGCCCTTCATAATGACATTACCTGGAGAAAGTACTGCCTGTGTGTCACCTGAACCTACTACTCTAGTTTGCCCACAGCCTCAGTAGGAACTACAACATTCTTCTTTCTACATGTAGGCTACCTGAATTTTAAACATGCACTCTATTCACAACAGCAGGAAAGGAAAGTTGAGGAGACAAGAACAAGCAGTTATCTTAGATTTAGTCTGCAGGAAAGGCATAACAACTGCTTATAAGCATAAAATAAGAAACTGCAAGGTCACTTCCTAAATTAAAGATGAAGTAAAGCTCTAATGTATGCCACTTATATGGCATTGCTGAGCAAGTCCAGTGAAAAACATGAATGAATATCCCCTGTTTCTCTGCCAAAACACCAACCCTTCACAGGCACTTACAACAACTGCAATAGTGAGCTAGAAGCTTCCCATCTCTAGGAATGCTCCTGAAAACAACACTACCAGTGTAGATCTGCCTTTCCTTTAGCAGGGAAGATAGAGCAGAAAGGATCTACACTAAAGAAAAGCTGCAGTGTTTCCATGAAAAACAGCATCATGCTCAGAAACCAGACAGGAGCACACAGTCCTCCTCAGCCTTGCTTATGCACTAACTTCAAGGACACATTTGACAGTACTGAAGTTTCTGCCACCAGCAGCAAAATTTCTACAAGAATGGTAGTGGGAGTACCTTAACATCATCCCAGGCACCAAACATTACAGCAATTCTGCTCCTCAGAGCTACCAACATCCTCCTATAGTTGAGCTAAAAAGCTTTGCAAGAACACTGTCCCCAGTAAGGAACTATTTCCTGAAGCTGGAATTTCCACATGCCATGTAAACAGTGCTTTAAAACTCTGACTTCACAGATGGGAGATAACAGCACAACATGCAAGGAGCTTGAACTGAGGAAATCAGCAGCCTACAAAAAACGCTTCAAGAATTAACGCTGTCAATCAAATGGAAAGTATTTCCTAGATCTCCTTTAGCTCTTTAGACAGAAAGCAGAGCCCAATGAGCTCAATTTGTTGGGCCTTGGCTATAAGAGTATTTTTAAAAGACTGGAGGGAAAAAAACACCTAAAGTAGCAAAACAAAACATAAAACTTCTTTCCCCTCAGAAACTTTAATTTCCAAATTTCAAAAAATTCAATTTCTGAATCATCCAAATGGAACTGTACCTATTTTAAATTGTAAAGTCACAACACTACTCATTTTTATGTAACAATCCTCTGAAGCTATAAATTCATCTGAAAATTGTGTATCTAATCTAAAAGAAAAAACAGAATCTCACAAAAAACAGTCAAACAAAAGCCCTACACCAAACAAATCCCAACAAGCCAAACAAAAACAACCCCATTTTGACTCTAGAGGAATTAGTTTGGGGAAAATTAGGTTTTTGTTTGACATCCTTTCCAAACACCCTAAGACAATGAAGTTTTCCTTAATTCCAGCATACCTGTCAAACCAAAAAGATATTTGACTGAAACCAAGATATGGGCAACACTGAAGGTAGTTTAGTGTCTAAAAAGCAAAGCGAAGTACAAGAACTCTGAAAAATGTGTTGGCTTTGAATGGTACAGACTTCTCACCAAAGCAGGAACAGCAGAGTGACAACAATAGATAAGACATTGTTTAGAGTAGGTCCTACATTTAGGACTCAGCAGTCACTGTTAAATCACTTCAAGTGCTAGCAGACCTTCTCATTTCTAAAGGACAGACTACTCAAATGGGCAAATCAGTCTTTCAAAATTACCAACTTGGCCACTATACATGAAAGCTTTAAATGAATCATTCAGAAGCTTGAACAAGCTGAAAATTTAGACCAGTCTTAATCAGGCTCTTCTAGAAAACCTGAAAAAAAATGGTACTTGCAATCACAAGATTTCAATCATATTAACAAGTTTTTAATGAAGCTTAAAAGTTTCAGCCAGGATCTCAAGGCTTCCCAACATAAAATAAGGCTTTAAAACAAGTTATTGGTAATGTTTGTATCTCCTAAACATATCAGTGACACTGACAATTTAACTTCCTAAATGTTTAAGCTTTAGTAAGACTTCCAAAATAAATCCAGAACGCCATATTGTTCAAGTAGCTTTGTACTGTAGGTACCACCCAAGAATGAATGAGCATCTATTAAACTTGAATGTCTGACAAATGACAGCAGCCTGCAGAGCTGAACACCAGACAGCCTTGGGCAGTATCTCACCATTAGTTCATTCTCCTTATGAGTCTGTTGATCTGGTCTTCTCTGTTACCAGCATCCCCACCTTCCACAAAGTGGATTGTTTTCTTCTTCATTCCACCCCGAGGAGAGGATAACTTGAAGGGCCAAAGGAAGTTGTTCACAACTTTGAAGTTCTTGCCAACAGTGTAAATTTCATGGATCACATCTTCCATGCAGATGATGCCAAGCTTTCCTAAAATTCAGACACAGTTTTCAGAAAGACTTCAGAGGCACTGGTCAGTAACAAACTAAAAATTATCATGTTGTTACTGTCATGCTTACTTATTTTGATAAACTTCAGGAAGTCAGAAAACCACTCACTTTGTCATGAAACTGAATGACTGACTTTTCCAATTAAAATGGATTATCTCCAGCCAAGTAAAAATTTAGATGGCATACTTGGCAAGAGGCGTCAGTTTCAACTGTTAAATATTTGCTGTCAGCAGTGAGGAACAACAAAAAACAACCCGCACTTACTGAATCTTACCAAACACTGTTCTTTGGAGAAAAGCTAGATTAAATCCACTGCAATGTTTAACTCAGGGAAATTCACTAGCTATTAGGTTGCTGAATAAATGCTAAAGCATGTTTCCTTAATGCTTTTCCAGAGTCTTCAGCAATATGTTACAACTCTTGTAAAACACAATGCTAAAAAGAGATTACAACAGAATACATGTATCTTTTGGATGCTTATCCCCTGCACAGGAAAAGAAAGAGCCATGACACAGCCTAATCTGAAGGAAAATGCAAATTAACTGCCCAAAAAAGGGAGATACTTGAGTGGTCACTTTCACTCATTCTGGCATGACTGCAAGAGAAGGGAGCTTCCCAGAGCAGCCTGTATCCTAACTGTTCACCATGCTTTGCTTTTACAGAATACACTGATCACTATACTACCTAGTTCTTTCAACAAGTTTAAAAAGTCTGTTTACCAGATCACAAAAGTCAAAGACAAAATGTCTAATATTAAAGTTCAAAGCTATGATGACTCCTTCAGGGTACAGCGGTTTTTCTTTACTCAAAGACCTGCTGACCTCATAAAGGTCAAGGAGGCTACATTTACCATCACAAATTTAAAAGGCTAAAATTTGATTCTTTACGCCTGTTTTCAATACTTTATGATGGAAGTTACTTCCAGCTTGCTTTGCATTAAACAATTAGGACAGAAGTAGAGATCACAACTGAACAGCAGTGCACTGCAGTGAGACTTGGGGACAGCTGCCCAGCCGAGCACTGATCTCCCCGTTTGCCCAGCAGAAGTTACCAAGGCGTTTCTGGATCAGGCGGTTGTCGGTCAGAGCAATGCGCTGCTTGTTGATCTTGCCGTAACCTCGCTTGTAGATCAGCTCATGCACGGACTTCAGGTTGGGGTAACTGAAACAAAACAGTCACATTCAAAAAAGGAATTCTAAGTCTTTGCAAGCCTCATTTCATGGCGGCTTTAACATCCCTGACTTGGACTTCCATACCAAATAACTAAAGATCATTTCAGCATGCCCACATGTAAACACAGAAGCAAATCTCACACCAAGTTCCCAAGAACATCAGTATGAGAGTGCAATCATACCTAGCAGTCGTTACCTTTAAAGCACTGCCTTAACCACATTTTCAATTCCAAGATGGGAAAGCACACAGAAGATTAAAAACCCCTGCAAGTCCAGCATAGCAAAATGCAAAACCCACTCAACACTTGCACTCTGATTAGGTACGACTGGGCCTTGTGCCTTTCACTGACCCCCAGGCAATGTAGGGTTCCACAATCCGCAGCATGTTGATAGAGGCTTTGTTGAGCTTCACGAAGGTGCCGTTGAAGATCTGCCGCAGGCGAAGAAGCTGCAGAACCTTGCGAACCTTCGGGCTGACACCGTTGGTACTGGAGAGCAAAGTGAAACAGCCTGAGTTATCAACATCCCAGAAACACGAGGTATCAGGTTAAAAACAACCCCAAACACAACGGCACTGCGCCCATACAAAAACACAGTTCATGAATTACACAAAGCAAGCTTAGTAAATTAATTTACTATTACAATGTATTTCAGTATGAAGTTAAAACATCCATTTCCATGTAAAGAACTAAGCATTATACTGAAACAATTTAGAACTCGCCTTGCACTGTCATGAACATATTTCTTCCAATCACACTTATTTTTTTAGTTTTCTGTAACACTTTACCAGAGTAGAACAAAACAAACACTTGAGGAACAGCTCGGCAGAATGTTTGGGAATAGGGGCATGTAATTTTATCAAGTTAAAGGTGAGAAAGAATAATTGTCTGCACGTATTTTCAGCCGTGTCTTCTTAAAAATTAGGGATTCCTAAAGACAGCAAAATTATTTAGCCCTTAATTAAACACACCTTAAGGGCATGTACAATATCTACCAGCAACTCCTCAAGCCATTTGTAAAAGGCTTTATCTTATTAATGTATAAAACAGAGAGGTAACAAGAGAGCCACCTTCAATACTCTTGAACATAAAATTGCTTATTTCTGTACCCAAGCTTACCCTCTTATCCTGATCACAAAAGCCAGTTTGGGCTCAGCTGGCACGTAGTAGTTGCCAGCTTTGCGGGCCATCCTGGCCATGCGGATCTCCTGCCTGTACATGTGCCTGTACTCCTTGTGGTAAGCCTGGGCTCTCGCATAGATCAGCTTCCTTTGTGCCTTGCGGTACTGCAACAAATGAGAAATTGTTTAAAGTCAGAAAATGCCTTTGAACACATGAAAATCACCTTCAAGTAACATGCCATACTGCAGAACTGCCACCAGGTTACACAGATCAGTATCACACAGCTCAGAACACCCTCAGTGATGCTGCAGAGAAGCTGGCAGGCTGCTACACAGCAAGCCATGCTATCATTCCTGACTCTCCATCAGCACAGTGGTAATGAAGAGAAATGGGTACAAATTGAAAGCTGGACAATTTAGGTTAGATATAAGGAAGAAATGATGAATTGCAAAGACAGTGAGACACTGAAATGGGTTGCCCGGAGCAGCTGTGGATAGGCCAACCCTAACAGTGCTCAAAGCCAGGCTGGATTGGATCTTTGAGCAACCAGGTCGAGTGGAAGGTGTCTCAGTCCATGGCACAGGGGTTGGAACTAGATGATCTTAAAGCCCCCTTGTAAGCCCCTACAGCTCTAGGATTCTCTGATCACACACCAAGCTCCCCTTACAAAGGCTATAACCCCTGACCCGTACCTTACAGACAGCCGTGCACTTCACCCTTAACTCAGCCCAGAACTTTGTCATCAGCCACTAAAAGCCTCTTTCAGTCCAAAACTTCAAGAAAATATCAACACACTGTGAATTTCTGTACTGCATCACACCAGCAGCAGCAGCAGCAGCTGCTACTGCAGCAGATAAGCAATCTCAGTGAAAGGATCAGAGAATATTCACCTTTTTTATAGCCAAAATCTTCTTCTGACGTTTGGCCTTCATGACCGCATAGGCCTGCCGCTTCTTCAGCAGGCTCTCGGGCACCGAGGGCACCTTCTTTACTCTACATGAGAGCACAAACAAAAGCTTTTAGCTGCTGGAAAGAAACACGGTGACAGTACACGTGACAAACACCAAAACTTTTAAACAGAGCATGTGTGCAGGCCTTGCTACCTTGAGCCACTTCACTGCATCTTCCTCATCCTCACTATTCCCAGGCCTGGAACAGCATCCCAGGACAGCTCCCTGGCACTGAGCAGGGTGATGATCTGGTTCAGAACCTGCACCACCCACATTTTGTGCCAGACAAGAAACCCTGACAGACCCACCAGAGCTGCACACAACCACGAACACACAGACCTGTTCTACTTTGCTACAACTGGTAAGAAAACAAAGACCTTTCAAGGTAACTTCTCTCTGGACAATGAACGTTTTAACAGGTACTTGAGCAGCAAAAGCTTATTTGAAAGTACTGTGAAATTTATTTGACAGGACTCTCAACTTGCTCAGACTATCACAGAGTGGGTGATGCTGGAAGGGACCACAGTGGGTCACCTGGTCCAACCTCCCTGCTCAAGCAGGAACGTCCCAGAGCACATGGCACAGGATTGCACCCGGATGGTTTTGAACACCCCCGGGAGGGAGACTCCACAACCTCTCTGGGCAACCTGTTCCAGTGCATGGTGACTCGTACGGAAGAGAAGCTTCTCCTCAACTTCAGGCAGAGCTTCCTGACATCACCGTGCCCCGTTCCCTCCCGTCCCGGAGATTTAAAAGTCTCAGACACGACAAAACTTGCCAGAACAGCGTTTACAGAGCCACAGCCACCCTGAGGAGCGCCGACACCAGCCCGGCGCACAATCACTCCCTGCTCCCGCCCCAGCACAGCCCTGCTCGCCCGCCCAGCCCGGAGGAACTCGCCGCCCCGGCCCCTATTCCCGGCCGCCACGGCGCTCGGGGCCCACTCTCCCTCCCCACCCCGCCAAGGGCCTGCGGCCGCAGCCGCCGCCCGCGGAAGGCCCGGGCCGGTGGCGGCTCCATCTCCGCCGCGCAGGTC